>NC_057808.1:472718524-472970971 GCF_018294505.1 Triticum aestivum
CCGATAAATGTCCGAAACCTTCCGGAACCTTTCCGGTGTCCAAACATAGTAGTCCAATATATCGATCTTTACGTCTCGACCATTTCAAGACTCCTCGTCATGTCCGTGATCACATCCGGGACTCCGAACAACCTTCGGTACATCAAAACATATAAACTCATAATATAACCGTCATCGAACTTTAAGCGTGCGGACACTACGGGTTCGAGAACTATGTAGACATGACCGACACACGTCTCTGGTCAATAACCAATAGCGGAACCTGGATGCTCATATTGGCTCCCACATATTCTACAAAAATCTTTATCGGTCAAACCGCATAACAACATACGTTGTTCCCTTTGTCATCGGTATGTTATTTGCTCGAGATTCGATCGTCGGTATCTCAATACCTAGTTCAATTTCGTTACCGGCAAGTCTCTTTACTTGTTCCGTAATACATCATCCCACAACTAACTCATTAGTTGCAATGCTTGCAAGGCTTATAGCGATGTGCATTACCGAGTGGGCCCAGAGATACCTCTCCGACAATCGGAGTGACAAATCCTAATCTCGAAATACGCCAACCCAACAAGTACCTTTGGAGACACCTCTAGAGCACCTTTATAATCACCCAGTTACATTGTGAAGTTTGGTAGCACACAAAGTGTTCCTCTGGTAAACGGGAGTTGCATAGTCTCATAGTCATAGGAACATGTATAAGTCATGAAGAAAGCAATAGCAACATACTAAACGATCGAGTGCTAAGCTAACAGAATGGGTCAAGTCAATGACATCATTCTTCTAATGATGTGATCCCATTAATCAAATGACAACTCATGTCCATGGCTAGGAAACTTAACCATCTTTGATTCAACGAGCTAGTCAAGTAGAGGCATACTAGTGACACTATGTTTGTCTATGTATTCACACATGTATCAAGTTTCCGGTTAATACAATTTTAGGATGAATAATAAACATTTATCATGAAATAAGGAAATAAATAATAACTTTATTATCGCCTCTAGGGCATATTTCCTTCACAGGAAGCCCCCAAGTGATATATAATGAGCCCTTAAGGCAGGATACCTATGTTTGAACTGTGCATTGCAACGAGTTCTCTTTGGTAACCTTTAACTTGGGCAATAAGCCCCCAAGTGATTTGCAACAAAACGTGTAAGCCGGATTAATAGGGTAGTCATAGCTATGATCAATGAGCAGGAAGCCCCTAAGTAATTTGTAACAAGGCGTGCAAGCCGGATCAATAGGGTAGTCACAGCTATGCTCAATGAGCAGGAAGCCCCCAAGTAATTTGTAACAAGGCGTGCAAGCCAGATCAATAGGGTAGTCACAGCTATGCTCAATGAGTAGGAAGCCCCCAAGTGACCATAATAAGATAAGCCCATAAGGCAGGATACCCATGTTTGAACCGCGCATCATGGCAGCAAGTTCTCTTTGGCAACCTTTAATTTTTCTGACACTCAAACTTGCGAGAGATGAATTCTTCTTGAACTGGATGTTAAGCCGGATATTAATAGCTTCAAAGCTTTGTGGGAGACAGATTTCCGTCGAACCGGATGTTGAACCGGAATCTTCCAGCCGGAAATTTTCTGACGGCCTTTAAATTTTTATCAATATGGCAGTAGCCTCCGGGACCGGGTTATCTTTCCCTCCAACGTCCTGGGGTTCTTGAATTGGCTGAAACAGGCAAGATTTGCTGAGTCATGTCATTGTAGCCCCCGAGTCTTAAGACGGCTCGAGGAGTTGGCTTGAGATTCGCCATATTTGACCGTGATATAAACCGGTACATAATTGAATAGCAGAATGCTGGAATTTCTGTAAACCAGAAGCTTGAAGCGAATTGACAATCTTCGCAACACTCATTGCACACTCCCGGTATGAGTTATTCAACAAGGTCCGTGACATGATAGTCACCTTCGCAGTAGACAATTTGTCCTGCATCAAAAAACATCGCAAGCCAGGGTACTTGTTCTTTAAAGAATAAAAATGTATCAATCAGAATTGACTGGACAAATTTCACCTGATTCGCCCGGATGAAAGATAGTCCGTTCTATGAACAGCCTGTAGTATTTGCAATGGCGATTTAGCCCCTGTCTCCTGCCCTTGCAAAAGGGCATCAACCATAGCAAGTAGAAACATAGTGGCTCAGAATGAAGTCGATCGGGGAGGCTTAGTACGAGGCCATAGTGACGACAGTGGACATAGCTGCTTGAATCACGACCGTAGCAGAGCCTGGAACTGGGCAGCTCAACACGACCATACAGGAGCGACGGCTTAGCACGAGGCAAGTGTCGGTGTCAAAACCGGCGGATCTCGGGTAGGGGGTCCCGAACTGTGCGTCTAAGGTCGATGGTAACAGGAGACAGGGGACACGATGTTTACCTAGGTTCGGGCCCTCTCTATGGAGGTAATACCCTACTTCATGCTTGATTGATCTTGATGGATATGAGTATTACAAGAGTTGATCTACCACGAGATCGTAATGGATAAACCCTAGAAGTCTAGCCTGTATGACTATGGTAATGAGTATCTATCTTTCCGGAGTAAGTCCTCCAGTTTATATAGACACCGGGAGGATCTAGGGTTACACAGGGTCGGTTACAAAGAAAGGAATCTACATATCCGGTCGCCAAGCTTGCCTTCCATGCCAAGGAGAGTCCCATTCGGACACGGGTGCAGTCTTCGGTCTTCGTATCTTCACAGCCCATCAGTCCGGCCCATGGCTAACAGGCCAGACATCCAAGGACCCTTAGTCCAGGACTCCCTCAGTAGACCCTGAACCTGGCTTCAATGACGAGGAGTCCGGCGCGCAGATTTGTCTTCGGCATTGCAAGGCGGGTTCCCTTCTTTCTGAACTCCAAGATAGTCTCCAGACATGATGATTGTATCCGGACCTGTCACACACACCAAACACAACCGCAGAGAGAATATAATATACCACGAGTCCAATCCGCTGACAACTTTTACAACGTGACATCACGTCTGCCCGGTCATAATTTTGAACCATTTTGTGTCCGCCGTTCCACGTTTCAAGACGCGGTTGCCATTGGCACGTCTTGTCGAAGTAGAGATCGTGTCCCCTTATTGCGGGATTCTCATCAATACAGGTATGGATAACCCAACCGTACCATTTACACAGTCCTTGGGAATAGGCGAGTTTTGAGGCGAGTGGGGAGGCGTTCAATATTCACTGCCTTTATAAGGGGATAAGGATTGTCCCTTCTTCTCCAATGCCTTCTCCTTCCTCTGCCCATCTATTCTTGAGCTCCAGCGCCCAAGCTCTCATTTCCTTCCTACTCAAGCTAGCACTCATCCATGTCCGGATCCAGAGGTCAAGGCAAGTGGATGGTCTCCTCCGTCAAGGAGAAGGACATTACTGAGCTTCGGGCGGCCGGGTACTTGGCGAAGGAAATCGCCCACCGTCTTCCAGCCCAGGGGCAAGTCGTCCCCACGCCGAAGCCCAACGAGAGGGTGGTGTTCATCCCTCATTTCCTCCGCGGGCTAGGGTTTCCACTCCACCCTTTCGTCCGCGCGCTGATGTACTATTACGGGATAGACTTCCATGATCTATCCCCGAACTCCTTCCTCAACATCTCGGCGTTCATCGTCGTGTGTGAGGCCTTCCTCCGCATCCAACCCCACTTTGGGCTGTGGCTCAAAGTCTTCAACGTGAAGTCGAAGGTAGTGGACGGCCAGCACGTGGAGTGTGGAGGAGCCATGGTGAGTAAGCTGGCCAATGTCTCTTGGCCAAAAGGCACTTTCGTGGAGACTGTCAAGGAATGGCAGAAACAATGGTTCTACATTACAGAACTCCGCGGCACCAATTCGGCCGCAGCTGCCGAATTTAACTCCGGCGCACCCATGCGACTCACCTCCTGGGTCGAGAAGAGCCTGAACTGGTGTTCGCCAAACGAGCTGATAGCGTTGCAGACGCGCGTTCAAAGCATGGTGGACAAGAACGTCAAACTTGTCGATGTAGTCCAAGTGATGCTGGTTCGCCGGATCCTCCCTTTCCAAAGCCGAAAGCGCCCCCTTTGGGAGCTTAATCCGAGGAGACACCAAACCCTGGAGAGGCTCTTCGGAACAACTCACGAAGATGCCTGGAAGTTGCTCTTCAAGGGCGACGAGATACCACCAGCTACGAATTCGAATCGTGGGCACGATATTAACCATCCCGCCAGTGAGGTAAGTTTCTAACGCGTCCTCTACTTGTTTGCTTCAAGGAGGGTACATGAACTTTTGTTGTCATTGCCTCTCCAGGAATGGATGGAGAGGGCGAAGAAGATCCAGTGCCCGGCCCCGCTACCTAAAGAACTAGTCATTCTGCGTTTAGTGAAGATGCTGGTGCCGGCGTCCTATACAGCACCGGCGAAGAAGGCCAAGGGGAAGGCCAAGGGGGTCCGGAGTGGCCCCCGTGTCAAGAACGCTTCGGACGTGACGTTCGAAGACAAGACCCGCTCCTCCGCCGCCGCCGAAGATGACGACGATGAGGAGGAGGAGGAGGAGGAGAACAACCTTCCCCCTGATGAGGGAAGGAAGAAGAGGACGTCCAAGAAGGGGAAGGGTTCCTTCACGGATAAATCCGCGTGGGACGTCGACAGCAGTCCGGAGCGACACCCCCGCACCAAGCCTCAAGCTGCAT
This sequence comes from Triticum aestivum, assembly GCF_018294505.1. Classification (NCBI taxonomy): domain Eukaryota; kingdom Viridiplantae; phylum Streptophyta; class Magnoliopsida; order Poales; family Poaceae; genus Triticum; species Triticum aestivum. Next base: position 472,723,167 of record NC_057808.1, read on the forward strand.
CGTAAGTGCTATGACTCCCGCATACCCGTATGTCCACCCTCTTTGCTTCAATGTGTTGACATGGTTAATTATGCTTTTGTAGTCCGGCCCACAACAGCTCCCAGCGATCCTCATCAAGAGGTTCGTTGGACTCAAAGGAGATGGCCAGCGAGTCTCCGCCGGCCGATGACTCTCCCAAGGCCAAGGACGACACCGAGGTGCTGTCCCAAAGGGTAGCTCCTACTGGGGAGAGGCTCAGGCTGCTGTCAGGGAGGCGCTAGAGGGTGAGACCTCTACCGCCGGACACATGGGGGAACAGATCCCCATGGAGACGGGCGAGGAGGGCTGAATTCAGTTTGGCCCTCAGCCGGATACAATTCCAGAGACCAACATCGCTCCGGAATCCGGCGAGCAACCTCATTCGAAAGAGGAGGGTGCGCCAATTCCACCGGTGACCCTTGTCCAATGAGGGGCACCGGATAATCTGCTGGAAGCGTTGCGAGGTGCTTTTATTGTGGATGAGCACCGTGTTCTTATGAGCATGGTGATTGAAAGGGTTCAGTCCGTCAAGAGCGGACTAACCGAAGCCTGTGGTAGCCTGCTGATAGGTTTTGAGGTAAGCGACATAAATAGAGAAAATCCCCATATAGACAGTAGCCCCTGAGACACTGTCCGGTGTTCGGAAATAAAAGCCGGACAGAGGATCAATGTTTTATTGTAGGAAACTAACTAAATTTGTCTGGAATGAATGTGCAGGCGTCGTTGCTGGCCGCGGCCTCACATGCTGTCGAAGTCTCCAAACTTAAGTGGAGGCTGGAGCAAGCCGAGGAGGAGCTCGGCCAGGTGAAGCGGCAGCTCCGGGAGAACCAAGGTATGTAATGACCCGGGAAATATTCGAAAAGAGTAAGATGATATACATTGGCCGAAGTGTCATGATATGTATAGGAACGACGACCGAGGTCGAGGCCCTGAAAAAGGCCCTGGGCAAGGCCGAGGGGAAGGCTGTCAAGGAGCAGGCTGCCCGTAAGAAGCTCAAGGCCTGGGTCACCGAGGTCCAGCAGGAGCTCCAGGACGCGGTGAGCAAGTGCGAGACCTTGGAGCGCGATGCCTCGGCTCGAGAGACCGAACTCGCCAAGGCTCGCCAGAGCGCGGAGACGGCCCGGAATGAGGCCTAGGGTGCCCTCCAAGAGATCCAGGAGGCCAGGAAGATCGCCGCGGGTAAGGCATTCAATATGCAAAGCAAATATGTGAAAAGGAATTATCTTTTGCTAACCCGGATTCGGAGTTCTCCAGGGGCTTTTGCTGATCTGCCGCGAAGTGTATCCGACGCCGCGGAGTTCTTTCAAGCTGAGGAAGGGAGCTCCACGGAGAGATTGTTCTGGTCGCAGTATCTTGTGCCAAAGCATCCCGTGCCCTTCACCGATCAGCTGAAACAGCTGGTGGAGCTGCATAGGGTTGCCGAACTAGCCATGAAGGATTTGATAATCTGGCTATGGCCAGCCGAAGCTATGCCCGGCAGCTACTTCAGACTCGTGAAGCGGCTGGTGAACGCTTGTCCTCGGCTGGACGTCGTTGATACAAAACATTAGATGTTAATAAACCCACTATTTTGGATTTCAAGGAATTTAATTATGATAATTGCTCTTTGATAGATTGTATTTCCTTGTTGCAATCCGTGCTAAATTCTCCTCATGCTTATAGTCAAAATAAAGCTTTTACCAAACATATCGTTGATGCTTTGATGCAATCTTATGAAGAAAAACTTAGTTGGAAGTTTCCATCCCTAGAAAACTTTATGATGAGTGGGAACCTACTATTAAAATTAAAATTAAAGATCATGAATGCTATGCTTTGTGTGATTTGGGTGCTAGTGTTTCCACGATTCCAAAAACTTTGTGTGATTTGTTAGGTTTCCGTGATTTTGATGATTGCTCTTTAAACTTGCACCTTGCGGATTCCACCATTAAGAAACCTATGGGAAGAATAAATGATGTTCTTATTATTGCAAATAGGAACTATGTGCCCGTAGATTTTATCGTTCTTGACATAGATTGCAATCCTTCATGTCCTATTATCCTTGGTAGACCTTTCCTTAGAACGATTGGTGCAATTATTGATATGAAGGAAGGGAATATTAGATTCCAATTTCCATTAAAGAAAGGCATGGAAAACTTCCCTAGGAAGAAAATAAAACTACCATATGAATCTATCATGAGAGCCACTTATGGATTGCCTACCAAAGATGGCAATACCTAGATCTATCCTTGCTTTTATGCCTAGCTAGGGGCGTTAAATGTTAGCGCTTGTTGGGAGGCAACCCAATTTTATTTTTAGTTTTTTGCTTTTTGCTTCTGTTTAGGAATAAATACTTGATCTATCCTCTGGTTAGATGTGTTTTTATGTTTTAATTAGTGTTTGTGCCAAGTTAAACCTATAGGATATTCTTGGATGATAGTTATTTGATCTTGCAGAAATTTCCAGAAACTTTCTGTTCACAAAAATAATTGTTAAAAATCACCAGAACGTGATAAAATATTGATTCCAATTTCTTCTGATCAATAAACAAATTTCCTAGGTCTTCCTATTTTGTCTGATATTTTGGAGTTCCATAAGTTTGCGTTATTTACAGATTACTACAGACTGTTCTGTTTTTGACAGATTCTGTTTTTCGTGTGTTGTTTGCTTATTTTGATGAATCTATGGCTAGTAAAATAGTTTATAAACCATAGATAAGTTGGAATACAGTAGGTTTAACACCAATATAAATAAATAATGAGTTCATTACAGTACCTTGAAGTGGTCTTTTGTTTTCTTTCGCTAACGGAGCTCACGAGATTTTCTGCTAAGTTTTGTGTTGTGAAGTTTTCATGTTTTGGGTGAAAGATTTGATGGATTATGGAACAAGGAGTGGCAAGAGCCTAAGCTTGGGGATGCCCATGGCACCCCGAAGATAATCTAAGGACACCAAAAAGCCAAAGCTTGGGGATGCCCCGGAAGGCATCCCCTCTTTCGTCTACTTCCATAGGTAACTTTACTTGGAGCTATATTTTTATTCACCGCATGATATGTGTTTTGCTTGGAGCGTCTTGTATGATTTGAGTCTTTTTTTGTTAGTTTACCACAATCATCCTTGCTGTACACACCTTTTGAGAGAGACACGCATGATTGGGAAATTATTAGAATACTCTATGTGCTTGACTTATATCTTTTGAGCTATATAGTTTTGCTCTAGTGCTTGACTTATATCTTTTAGAGCACGGTGGTGGATTTGTTTTATAGAAACTATTGATCTCTCATGCTTCACTTATATTATTTTGAGAGCCTTAAAATAGCATGGCAATTTGCTTTAATTAATATCATGAGAAATTTGATGCTTGATAATTGTTTTGAGATATAAAGGTGGTAATATCATAGTTGTGCTAGTTGAGTAATTGTGGAATTGAAAAATACATGTGTTAAAGTTTGTGATTCCCGTAGCATGCACGTATGGTGAACCGTTATGTAACGAAGTCGGAGCATGAAGTATTTTTTGATTGTATTCCTTTGTGTGGCGGTCGTGATCGCGCGATGGTTAACTCCTACCAACCCTTCCCCTAGGAGCATGCGTAGTAGTACTTTGCTTCGAGGGCTAATAAATTTTTGCAATAAGTATATGAGTTCTTTATGACTAATGTGAGTCCATGGATTATGCGCACATTTACCTTTCCGCAATTTTCTAGCCTCTTCGGTACCGCGCATTGCCCTTTCTCACCTTGAGAGTTGGTGCAAACTTCGCCGGTGCATCCAAACCCCGTGATATGATACGCTCTATCACACATAAACCTCCTTATATCTTCCACAAAACAGCCACCATACCTACCTACCATGGCATTTCCATAGCCATTCCGAGATATATTGCCATGCAACTTTCCACCGTTCCGTTTATCATGACATACTTCATCATTGTCATATTGCTTTGCATGATCATGTAGTTGACATTGTATTTGTGGCAAAGCCACCGTTCATAATTCTTTAATACATGTCGCTCTTGATTCATTGCATATCCCGGTACACCGCCGGAGGCATTCATATAGAGTCATACTTTGTTCTAAGTACTGAGTTGTAATTCATGAGTTGTAAGTAAATAAAAGTGTGATGATCATCATTATTAGAGCATTGTCCCAAGTGAGGAAAGGATGATGGAGACTATGATTACCCCACAAGTCGGGATGAGACTCCGGACTAAAAAAAAGAGGCCATAAAAAAGGGAGAAAAGGCCCAAATAAAAAAATGAGAGAAAAAGAGAGAAGGGACAATGTTACTATCCTTTTACCACACTTGTGCTTCAAAGTAGCACCGTGATCTTCATAATAGAGAGTCTCTCATTTTGTCACTTTCATATACTAGTGGGAAATTTCATTATAGAACTTGGCTTGTATATTCCAATGATGGGCTTCCTCAAATGCCCGAGGTCTTCATGAGCAAGCAAGTTGGATGCACACCCACTTAGTTTCTTTTTGAGCTTTCATACACTTATAGCTCTAGTGCATCCGTTGCATGGCAATCCCTACTCCTCGCATTAACATCAATTGATGGGCATATCCATAGCCAGTTGATTAGCCTCATTGATGTGAGACTTTCTCCTTTTTTGTGTTCCCACATAACCCCTACCATTAAACCTTATTCCACCATAGTGCTATATCCATGGCTTGCACTGATGTATTGCGTAAGAGTTGAAAAGGCTGAAGCGCGTTAAAAGTATGAACCAATTGCTTGGCTAAAACCGGGGTCGTACATGATATGAATATTTTGTGTGGGGAAGATAGAGCATAGCCAGACTATAGATTTGGTAGGGATAACTTGCTTTGGCTATGTTATTTTGATAAGACATAATTGCTTAGTTAGTATGCTTGAAATATTATTGTTTTTATGTCAACATTAAACTTTTATCTTGAATCATATCAAATCAGAACATTCATGCCACAATAAGAAGAATTACATTGAAATTATGCCAAGTAGCATTCCACATCAAAAATTCTGTTTTTATCATTTACCTACTCGAGGACGAGCAGGAATTAAGCTTGGGGATGCTTGATACGTCTCCAACGTATCTATAATTTTTTATTGCTCCATGCTATATTATCTTCTGTTTTGGACATTATTGGGCTTTATTATTCACTTTTATATTATTTTTGGGACTAACCTATTAACCGGAGGCCCAACCCAGAATTGCTGTTTTTTGCCTATTTCAGAGTTTCGCAGAAAAAGAATATCAAACGGAGTCCAAACGGAATGAAACCTTCGGGAACGTGATTTTCGGAATGAACATGATCCAAGGGACTTGGACCCTACGTCAAGGAAGCTTCCAGGAAGCCACGAGGTAGGGGGCGCGCCTACCCTCCCTGGGTGCGCCCTCCACCCTCGTGGGCCCCACGTTGCTCCACCGATGTACTCCTTCCTCCTATATATACCTACGTACCCCCAAACGATCAGATACGGAGCCAAAAACCTAATTCCACCGCCGCAACCTTCTGTACCCACGAGATCCCATCTTGGGGCCTGTTCCGGAGCTCCGCCGGAAGGGGCATCGATCACGGAGGGCTTCTACATCAACACCATAGCCCCTTCGATGAAGTGTGAGAAGTTTACCTCAGACCTTCGGGTCCATAGTTATTAGCTAGATGGCTTCTTCTCTCTTTTTGGATATCAATACAATGTTCTCCCCCTCTCTCGTGGAGATCTATTCGATGTAATCTTCTTTTGCGGTGTGTTTGTTGAGACCGATGAATTGTGGGTTGATGATCAAGTTTATCTATGAACAATATTTGAATCTTCTCTGAATTCTTTTATGTATGATTGGTTATCTTTGCAAGTCTCTTCGAATTATCAGTTTGGTTTGGCCTACTAGATTGATCTTTCTTGCAACGGGAGAAGTGCTTAGCTTTGGGTTCAATCTTGCGGTGTCCTTTCCCAGTGACAGTAGGGGCAGCAAGGCACGTATTGTATTGTTCCATCGAGGATAACAAGATGGGGTTTTTATCATATTGCATGAATTTATCCCTCTACATCATGTCATCTTTCTTAAGGCGTTACTCTGTTCTTATGAACTTAATAGTCTAGATGCATGCTGGATAGCGGTCGATGTGTGGAGTAATAGTAGTAGATGCAGGCAGGAGTCGGTCTACTTGTCTCGGACGTGATGCCTATATACATGATCATACCTAGATATTCTCATAACTATGCTCAATTCTGTCAATTGCTCAACAGTAATTTTTTCACCCACCGTAAAATACTTATGCTCTTGAGAGAAGCCACTAGTGAAACCTATGGCCCCCGGGTCTATCTTCCATCATATTAATCCTCCAACATTTAGTTATTTCCGTTGCTTTTTATTTTGCTTTTATTTTACTTTGCATCTTTATCACAAAAATACCAAAAATATTATCCTATCATATCTATCAGATCTCACTCTCGTAAGTGACCGTGTAGGGATTGACAACCCCTTATCGCGTTGGTTGCGAGGATTTATTTGTTTGTGTAGGTGCGAGGGACTCGCGTGTAGCCTCCTACTGGATTGATACCTTGGTTCTCAAAAACTGAGGGAAATACTTACGCTACTTTGCTGCATCACCCTTGCCTCTTCAAGGGAAAACCAACGTAGTGCTCAAGAGGTAGCAAGAAGGATTTCTGGCGCCATTGCCGGGGAGGTCTACGCAAAAGTCAACATACCAATTACCCATCACAAACCCTTATCCCCCGCATTACATTATTTGCCATTTGCCTCTCGTTTTCCTCTCCCCCACTTCACCCTTGCCGTTTTATTCGCCCTCTCTTTTTCGTTCGCCTCTTTTTCGCTTGTTTCTTTTTTGCTCGTGTGTTGGATTTCTTGTTTGTCATGATGGCTCAAGATAATACCAAATTATGTGACTTTACCAATACCAACAATAATGATTTCCTTAGCACTCCGATTGCTCCTCTTACCGATACCGAATCTTGTGAAATCAATGCTGCTTTGTTGAATCTTGTCATGAAAGATCAATTCGCCGGCCTTCCTAGTGAAGATGCCGCTACTCATCTAAATAGCTTCGTTGAATTGTGTGATATGCAAAAGAAGAAAGATGTTGACAATGATATTGTTCAATTTAAGCTATTTCCTTTTTCACTTAGAGATCGTGCTAAAGCTTGGTTTTCGTCTTTGCCTAAAAATAGTATTGATTCTTGGAATAAATGCAATGATGCTTTTATCTCTAAGTATTTTCCTCCCGCTAAGATTATCTCTCTTAGAAATGATATTATGAATTTTAAGCAACTTGATCATGAACATGTTGCACAAGCTTGGGAGAGAATGAAATTAATGATACGTAATTGCCCTACTCATGGTTTGAATTTGTGGATGATTATACAAAATTTTTATGCCGGATTGAATTTTGCTTCTAGAAATCTTTTAGATTCGGCCGCGGGAGGCACTTTTATGGAAATCACTTTAGGAGAAGCTACTAAACTCCTAGATAATATTATGGTTAATTATTCTCAATGGCACACTGAAAGATCTACTAATAAAAAAGTGCATGCGATAGAAGAAATTAATGTTTTGAGTGGAAAGATGGATGAACTTATGAAATTATTTGCTAATAAAAGTGTTTCTTCTGATCCTAATGATATGCCTTTGTCTACTTTGATTGAGCTAATAATGAATCTATGGATGTGAATTTTGTTGGTAGGAATAATTTTGGTAACAACGCGTATCGAGGAAACTTTAATCCTAGGCCTTCTCCTAGTAATTCCTCTAATAATTATGGTAATTCCTACAACAATTCTTATGGAAACTTTAATAAGATTCCCTCTGAATTTGAGAGTAGTGTTAAGGAATTTATGAATTCGCAAAAGAATTTCAATGCTTTGCTTGAAGGAAAATTGCTTAAAGTTGATGAATTGGCTAGGAACGTTGATAGAATTTCTCTTGATGTTGATTCTTTGAAACTTAGATCTATCCCACCTAAGCATGATATCAATGAGTCTCTCAAAGCCATGAGAATTTCCATTGATGAGTGCAAAGAAAGAACCGCTAGGATGCGTGCTAGGAAAGATTGCTTTATAAAAGCGCGTTCTTCTAATTTCTATGAAAATAAAGATGAAGATCTAAAAGTTATTTATGTGTCCCCTATTAAATCTTTGTTTTGCAATATGAATCTTGATAATTATGGGACTGAATATGATCCACCTTTACCTAGAAGGCGTTCCAAAAATTTGGAGTTTTTAGATCTTGATGCAAAAATTGTTAAAAGTGGGATTGAAGAAATCAAAACATTAGATGTTAATAAACCCACTATTTTGGATTTCAAGGAATTTAATTATGATAATTGCTCTTTGATAGATTGTATTTCCTTGTTGCAAAATGTGCTAAATTCTCCTCATGCTTATAGTCAAAATAAAGCTTTTACCAAACATATCGTCGATGCTTTGATGCAATCTTATGAAGAAAAACTTGAGTTGGAAGTTTCTATCCCTAGAAAACTTTATGATGAGTGGGAACCTACTATTAAAATTAAAATTAAAGATCATGAATTCTATGCTTTGTGTGATTTGGGTGCTAGTGTTTCCACGATTCCAAAAACTTTGTGTGATTTGTTAGGTGTCCGTGATTTTGATGATTGCTCTTTAAACTTGCACCTTGCGGATTCCACCATTAATAAACCTATGGGAAGAATTAATGATGTTCTTATTATTTCAAATAGGAACTATGTGCCCGTAGATTTTATCGTTCTTGACATAGATTGCAATCCTTCATGTCCTATTATTCTTGGTAGACCTTTCCTTAGAACGATTGGTGCAATTATTGATATGAAGGAAGGGATATTAGATTCCAATTTCCATTAAAGAAAGGCATGGAACACTTCCCTAGGAAGAAAATTAAACTACCATATGAATCTATCATGATAGCCACTTATGGATTGCCTACCAAAGATGGCAATACCTAGATCTATCCTTGCTTTTATGCCTAGCTAGGGGCGTTAAACGATAGCGCTTGTTGGGAGGCAACCCAATTTTATTTTTAGTTTTTTGCTTTTCGCTTCTGTTTAGGAATAAATACTTGATCTAGCCTCTGTTTAGATGTGTTTTTATGTTTAAATTAGTGTTTGTGCCAAGTTAAACCTATAGGATCTTCTTGGATGATAGTTATTTGATCTTGCAGAAATTTCCAGAAACTTTCTGTTCACGAAAATAATTGTTAAAAATCAGCAGAACGTGGTAAAATATTGATTCCAATTTCTGCTGATCAATAAACAAATTGCCTAGGTCGTCCTAGTTTTTCTGATTTTTTGGAGTTCCAGAAGTTTGCGTTAGTTACAGATTACTACAGACTGTTCTGTTTTTGACAGATTCTGATTTTCGTGTGTTGTTTGCTTATTTTGATGAATCTATGGCTAGTAAAATAGTTTATAAACCATAGAGAAGTTGGAATACAGTAGGTTTAACACCAATATAAATAAATAATGAGTTCATTACAGTACCTTGAAGTGGTCTTTTGTTTTCTTTCGCTAACGGAGCTCACGAGATTTTCTGCTAAGTTTTGTGTTGTGAAGTTTTCAAGTTTTGGGTGAAAGATTTGATGGATTATGGAACAAGGAGTGGCAAGAGCCTAAGCTTGGGGATGCCCATGGCACCCCCAAGATAATCTAAGGACACCATAAAGCCAAAGCTTGGGGATGCCCCGGAAGGCATCCCCTCTTTCGTCTACTTCCATCGGTAACTTTACTTGGAGCTATATTTTTATTCACCACATGATATGTGTTTTGCTTGGAGCGTCTTGTATGATTTGAGTCTTTTTTTGTTAGTTTACCACAATCATCCTTGCTGTACACACCTTTTGAGAGAGACACGCATGATTGGGAAATTATTAGAATACTCTATGTGCTTGACTTATATCTTTTGAGCTATATAGTTTTGCTCTAGTGCTTGACTTATATCTTTTAGAGCACGGTGGTGGATTTGTTTTATAGAAACTATTGATCTCTCATGCTTCCCTTATATTATTTTGAGAGCCTTAAAATAGCATGGCAATTTGCTTTAATTAATATCATGAGAAATTTGATGCTTGATAATTGTTTTGAGATATAAAGGTGGTAATATCATAGTTTTGCTAGTTGAGTAATTGTGGAATTGAAAAATACATGTGTTGAAGTTTGTGATTCCCGTAGCATGCACGTATGGTGAACCGTTATGTAACGAAGTCGGAGCATGAAGTATTTTTTGATTGTCTTCCTTTGTGTGGCGGTCGGGATCGCGCGATGGTTAACTCCTACCAACCCTTCCCCTAGGAGCATGCGTTGTAGTACTTTGCTTCGAGGGCTAATAAATTTTTGCAATAAGTATATGAGTTCTTTATGACTAATGTGAGTCCATGGATTATACGCACACTTACCTTTCCGCAATTTTCTAGCCTCTTCGGTACCGCGCATTGCCCTTTCTCACCTTGAGAGTTGGTGCAAACTTCGCTGGTGCATCCAAACCCCGTGATATGATACGCTTTATCACACATAAACCTCCTTATATCTTCCACAAAACAGCCACCATACCTACCTACCATGGCATTTCCATAGCCATTCCGAGATATATTGCCATGCAACTTTCCACCGTTCCGTTCATCATAACATACTTCATCATTGTCATATTGCTTTGCATGATCATGTAGTTGACATTGTATTTGTGGCAAAGCCACCGTTCATAATTCTTTAATACATGTCGCTCTTGATTCATTGCATATCCCGGTACACCACCGGAGGCATTCATATAGAGTCATACTTTGTTCTAAGTATTGAGTTGTAATTCATGAGTTGTAAGTAAATAAAAGTGTGATGATCATCATTATTAGAGCATTGTCCCAAGTGAGGAAAGGATGATGGAGACTATGATTACCCCACAAGTCGGGATGAGACTCCAGACTAAAAAAAAGAGGCCCAAATAAAAAAATGAGAGAAAAAGAGAGAAGGGACAATGTTACTATCCTTTTACCACACTTGTGCTTCAAAGTAGCACTGTGATCTTCATAATAGAGAGTCTCTCATTTTGTCACTTTCATATACTAGTGGGAAATTTCATTATAGAACTTGGCTTGTATATTCCAATGATGGGCTTCCACAAATGCCCGAGGTCTTCATGAGCAAGCAAGTTGGATGCACACCCACTTAGTTTCTTTTTGAGCTTTCATACACTTATAGCTCTAGTGCATCTGTTGCATGGCAATCCCTACTCCTCGCATTAACATCAATTGATGGGCATATCCATAGCCAGTTGATTAGCCTCATTGATGTGAGACTTTCTCCTTTTTTGTCTTCCCACATAACCCCTACCATTAAACCTTATTCCACCATAGTGCTATATCCATGGCTTGCGCTGATGTATTGCGTAAGAGTTGAAAAGGCTGAAGCGCGTTAAAAGTATGAACCAATTGCTTGGCTGAAACCGGGGTCGTACATGATATGAATATTTTGTGTGGCGAAGATAGAGCATAGCCAGACTATATGATTTGGTAGGGATAACTTGCTTTGGCTATGTTATTTTGATAAGACATAATTGCTTAGTTAGTATGCTTGAAATATTATTGTTTTTATGTCAACATTAAAATTTTATCTTGAATCATATCAAATCAGAACATTCATGCCACAATAAGAAGAATTACATTGAAATTATGCCAAGTAGCATTCCACATCAAAAATTCTGTTTTTATCATTTACCTACTCGAGGACGAGCAGGAATTAAGCTTGGGGATGCTTGATACGTCTCCAACGTATCTATAATTTTTTATTGCTCCATGCTATATTATCTTCTGGTTTGGACATTATTGGGCTTTATTATTCACTTTTATATTATTTTTGGGACTAACCTATTAACCGGAGGTCCAGCCCAGAATTGCTGTTTTTTGCCTATTTCAGAGTTTCGCAGAAAAAGAATATCAAACGGAGTCCAAACGGAATGAAACCTTCGGGAACGTGATTTTCGGAACGAACATGATCCAGGGGACTTGGACCCTACGTCAAGGAAGCTTCCAGGAAGCCATGAGGTAGGGGGCGCGCCCTCCACCCTCGTGGGCCCCAGTTGCTCCATCGACGTACTCCTTCCTCCTATATATACCTACGTACCCCCAAACGATCAGATATGGAGCCAAAAACCTAATTCCACCGCCGCAACCTTCTATACCCACGAGATCCCATCTTGGGGCCTGTTCCGGAGCTCCGCCGGAAGGGGCATCGATCACGGAGGGCTTCTACATCAACACCATAGCCCCTCCGATGAAGTGTGAGTAGTTTACCTCAGACGTTCGGGTCCATAGTTATTAGCTAGATGGCTTCTTCTCTCTTTTTGGATCTCCATAAAATGTTCTCCCCCTCTCTCGTGGAGATCTATTCAATGTAATCTTCTTTTGCTGTGTGTTTGTTGAGACCGATGAATTGTGGGTTTATGATCAAGTTTATCTATGAACAATATTTGAATCTTCTCTGAATTCTTTTATGTATGATTGGTTATCTTTGCAAGTCTCTTTGAATTATCAGTTTGGTTTGGCCTACTAGATTGATCTTTCTTGCAATGGGAGAAGTGCTTAGCTTTGGGTTCAATCTTGCGGTGTCCTTTCCCAGTGACAGCAGGGGCAGCAAGGCACGTATTGTATTGTTGCCATCGAGGATAACAAGATGGGGTTTTTATCATATTGCATGAATTTATCCCTCTACATCATGTCATCTTTCTTAAGGCGTTACTCTGTTCTTATGAACTTAATACTCTAGATGCATGCTGGATAGCGGTCGATGTGTGGAGTAATAGTAGTAGATGCAGGCAGGAGTCGGTCTACTTGTCTCGGACGTGATGCCTATATACATGATCATACCTAGATATTCTCATAACTATGCTCAATTCTGTCAATTGCTCAACAGTAATTTGTTCACCCACCGTAAAATACTTATGCTCTTGAGAGAAGCCACTAGTGAAACCTATGGCCCTCGGGTCTATCTTCCATCATATTAATCTTCTAACATTTAGTTATTTCCGTTGCTTTTTATTTTGCTTTTATTTTACTTTGCATCTTTATCACAAAAATACCAAAAATATTATCCTATCATATCTATCAGATCTCACTCTCGTAATTGACCGTGTAGGGATTGACAACCCCTTATCGCGTTGGTTGCGAGGATTTATTTGTTTGTGTAGGTGCGAGGGACTCACGCGTAGCCTCCAACTGGATTGATACCTTGGTTCTCAAAAACTGAGGGAAATACTTACGCTACTTTGCTACATCACACTTTCCTCTTCAAGGGAAAACCAACGTAGTGCTCAAGAGGTAGCAGTCGTCAAGCGATCGGCCTGTATTGAAGGTGCGTGCATGGCCTTCGTCCGTTGCAAGATGTGGTGGGCGAACATGAACTCCATCGAGTTGGCCAGGGGGCCGCCAGAGGGCAAGGAGCACCGCACACCCGTGCGTTATTTTGCGGATGTCCTAGAAGGGTCTCGCATTGTAGCAATGCAGTGTGGGCATGACGTTATTTTCGAATGAATACATTCGTGTTGTCTTCACCTTGTATGATGAAACAAAGTCGGTTTGTAATATAATGCTTGTTATGTTTTAATTTTTTCCTCCTGTGCGGCCGTGTTGTATGGAATCTGAGGGTTGGCCAGTCGTCGGCTTCTGCCCCCATGTAGGTAGTACGGGGGTGTCCGAGATGGAATCTAAACAATCTTGATCCAATTGTATGGTCGTTGAAGGAGTTGTTTAGTGCAACGAACCAGGCAATCAGACTATGCGGCTTAAACACCCTCACTTAGCCATAGGAGTTTTACAATAAAACATAGGCGCAACCCCTAGTTTTCGAACCAAAGTGCTATGAGCGTCTGATCGGGAAGTACCGATCCTTCGCGTAATGCGGGAGAAATCTCCAACGATTTGTAACCTTCGAACAGCTGACCGGCTCTCGCTGCATCATGACAGTCAGTTTTCGGCTTTCTCTACTGAGGTGCTCCTTTGGATAAACCAGGGCACAATCGCAGTAGTTCTCCCTTTACTACCTTAGCCGATATAGCGGAACATAAGGTAGCAAGCACAGGAGCCGGGCAACCCAACTATTGACCAAAGACATGATTCGGAGCTAATGCATATAATGCTAAATTCGGGGTGCCGAACTATACTATAAAGAGTGTTCGGACTTTGTTGCCATATTGTGGGGCGCCGGGGAGCCCGTGGCAAATATGAAACGTACCAATGTGTACGGGTGCTAGAAGATAAGTTATTAAAGGAAAACAGAAAGAAAGCAGAGGTGATATCTGGGGCCCTTAAACTGGAGCCGCGAACTGCTTCCATTATAATTGGGTTAATGCGTCAACGCGCATTAATACAAATAGTGTGATAAGCAACCGGCTATTTAACATGCCATGACCAAAGGCGAGCTGCGTGTGTGTCCTGACAACAGGTAGAGTGGTCGTTGAATTGACCTCTAGAGCTTCCCCTACACGTCTTTGCTTCTTGCCATCCTGGTGTTTTTATCCTTTGACAGGACCGGTAGTCGGGTCGTCGAAGAAGGCCTATGTAAAATAAACCTGGAAAAGGAAAAAAGGAAATAGTGACACTATATGTGTGTCTCGGATCGGTCAAGCCGAACTGTGGATCACAAGCAAGTTGTGCCTCCGTCGATACCCATGGGATTTCTAGTGCGTAATTATGCACGCATGGTACGAATGCCACTACCTGATTGGGGCTGGGACGGAGGCAAAATTGCTAGTCGAGCTCTTGATGAGCCGCGCTGTCCTGGTGCAGCGTAGTCCGGACCCTCTTCACGATGTCCAGGGGCTCGGAAGCCGGATTATGGTTCTGCTTGAGAAGGCCGCTCTGTACTTCTGCTACTAGGGCGGCGGTGTGCTCCTCTGTACGGAGGGAGCGTTATGTGTTTCCGTTGACCGTTATGACGCCGCGTGGACCGGGCATCTTAAGCTTAAGATAAGCATAGTGCGGCACCGCATTGAACCAAGCGAATGTCGTCCGTCCGAGCATTGCGTGATAACCACTGCGGAATGGGACGATGTCAAAGATTAACTCCTCGCTTCGGAAGTTGTCGGGGGATCCAAAGACAACCTCTAGTGTGATTGAGCCCGTACAGCGGGCCTTTACACCTGGTATGACTCCTTTGAAGGTAGTCTTCGTTGGCTTCATCCTTGATGGATTAATGCCCATTTTGCGCATTGTGTCTTGATAGAGCAGATTGAGGCTGCTACCACCGTCCATGAGGACTCGCGTTAGGTGGAATCCATCAATGATTGGGTCCAGGACTAGTGTGGCTGATCCGCCGTGCCGGATACTGGTCGGATGATCCCGACGATCAAAAGTGATCGGGCATGATGACCATGGATTGAATTTTGGGGTGACTGGCTCTATCGCATAGACGTCCCTTAGTGCGCGCTTGCGCTCCCTTTTGGGGATGTGTGTAGCATATATCATGTTCACTGTTTTGACTTGAGGGGGGAACTTCTTCTGCCCCGCAGAGTTCGGTTGCCGGGGCTCTTCGTCATTGTCCTCACTTTGCGATCTCTTTTCCTTGTCCTCGGCGTTTAACTTGCCGGCCTGTTTAAACACCCAGCAATCCCTGTTGGTATGATTGGCTGGTTTGTCTGGGGTGCCATGTATCTGGCATGGACGATCGAGTATGCGGTCCAACCTGGATGGTCCCTGACCGCTCCTTTTATACGGCTTTTTCCGCTGACCGGACTTGGAGCCGCTGAATCCGGGATTAACTGTAGTGTCATCGGTGTTATCACCATTGCTTCGGCGCTTGCGTCTGTTACGTTGGCGCTTGCCGTTGCTGTTTTTTTACCTCGGAGGGGCCTGCCTCGCTGGCTGTGTTTTTGCTACGAGCCAGCCAACTGTCCTCACCCGCGCGAAAGCGGGTCATGAGTGCCGTGAGGGCTGCCATAGATTTGGGCTTTTCATGGCCGAGATGGCGGGCGAGCCATTCGTCACGGATGCTATGTTTAAAGGCCGCTAGGGCTTCGGCATACGGACAGTTAACGATCTGGTTCTTTTTAGTTAGGAATCTAGTCCAGAATTTCCTGGCTGACTCTCCAGGCTGTTGGACTATCTGACTTAAGTCGTTGGCGTCTGGTGGCTGGATGTATGTACCTTGGAAGTTGTCGAGAAAAGCTTCTTCCAAGTCCTCCCAGCTGCCGATGGAATTTTCAGGCAGGCTGTTTAACCAGTGCCGGGCTTGCCCTTTGAGTTTTAGTGGAAGGTATTGGATAGCATGGAGGTCATCTCCGCGTGGCATGTGAATGTGGAGAATAAAGTCCTCGATCCATACCGCGGGATCGGTTGTTCCGTCGTATGATTCAATATTGTCGGGTTTGAACCCTCGGGGAATTCGTGGTCCATTACTTCATCAGTGAAGCAGAGAGGGTGTGCGGCGCCTCTATATCTGGCTGCATTGCGCCGTAACTCCGATGGAGTTCGTCTGCGGTTATCGGCTCGGGTGTGACTAGGTTTGTCACGCCCTAATAGGTAGCCATCATCGCGTATCGAGGGACGTCCTCGCGATCCATAAATCGATCGGGTTTGTCCTGCTCTACTATCCAGGGTCTGCTGGAGGTCGTATGTGTGACCCCGAGCTGTTTCGTCTCTGTTTTTACGAGGCGGTGGGGCAGGCTACTGTTCGGCCTGAGCTGCCACTCTATCCCAACCACGTGGTGGTCGGTCCGCCACACTGTCCCGACCGCGTGGTGGTCGATCGGTCGCGTTATGCGAGGGGGGTATGAGCTCCGGCGCCTCTTCATCGAACTCGGGTAGCAGCCTTCGCTTTGGGTAACTCTTGGCTGGGCGTCTGAGGCCGTATTCTTCGGCTGCCAGGACATCGGTCCATCTGTCGATGAGCAGATCTTGGTCAGCTTGAAGCTGCTGCTGTTTCTTTTTTAGGCTCCCCGCCATTGCTATTAGCTGGTGCTTGAAGCGCTCCTGCTCGAGAGGTTCCTCAGGCACGATGAAATCTTCGTTGCCGAGGCTTTCCTCATCCTCGGAGAGCGGACGGTAACTACCGTCCTCCGAGTCGTTGGGCCTGGCCTGTTTGTCGGGGCTGGCTTGCCTGTTTTCTTTCTCCTCCTGCTCGATGTTACCTCAGCAAGGTCTTCATTGTTTTCGGTATCGTCCGGAGTATTATTTTCACCGGTGTCAGCATTACTGTCTTTTGAACGACGTGACTTAGAGCGGCGCCGAGGATGCCAGCATTTTTGCTGTGTCTCAGGAGGTTTATTCTCGACTGGATTTTCTTTGTCGTCGTTGTTGGGTGTTTTGGGTGTATCCACCATGTAAACATCGTACGAAGAAGTGGCCGTCGAGCATCCGGTAAATGGCGGATTTTGGTCTTGCTCCTCATCGGCATCGTCGTCCCTACCGTCGATGTCTTCGGAGTCGCAATCAACCGTGTCGGTTAGGTCCTCGACAGTGGCTATAAAGTGGGTGGCGGGTGGGAAGCAAAATTCTCGATCATTAGCCCCTAGTTCGGACCGAGTTCGGCTGTGAGTCCCCCGCCAAGGACAGGCTTTTTAATGAGTTTAGCATATCACCCAAAGGCGAGTGCTGGAAGATGTCTGCGGCGCTGAATTCAAAGATCGATGAGCGATCGAGTTCAGCGTCCGCAGGCTTACATGGTTCGGAACTTATAACCAGAGACGAGTCCGGAGTTCCGGTGACACAGATATGGTGTGGGGTTAAGTCCATGTGCGGCTCCAACGCTGGGGGATCTGTGGCTTCCATGGTGGGGTCGAGCCTCCGATCCTTGGATGCCGCAGTGTGCTCTGGATCTAAGGCTAGAGTGGTCACTGGAGCTATCTCCTGGATGCGGTCTGACGACAGATTTAAGTCATGTTCGTCAAGGTGGCCAGGAGCGGTCGCCGGGGTCTCGAATCTGGCGAAGATCAAATCTCCATGGATGTCCGCAACGTAATTCAAGCTCCCGAACCTGACCTGATGGCCAGGGGCGTAGCTATCGATCTGCTCCAGGTGGCCAAACTAGTTGGCCCGCAGTGCGAAGCCGCCGAACACGAAGATCTGTCCGAGGAGGAAGGTTTCTCCCTGGCCAGCGTCATTGTTGATTATTGAAGGGGCCATCGAACCTTTTGTCGATGGCACAGTGGAACTCTCAATGAAAGCACCAATGTCGGTGTCAAAACCGGCGGATCTCGGGTAGGGGGTCCCGAGCTGTGCGTCTAAGGTCGATGGTAACAGGAGACAGGGGACACGATGTGCACCCAGGTTCGGGCCCTCTCTATGGAGGTAATACCCTACTTCCTGCTTTATTGATCTTGATGGATATGAGTATTACAAGAGTTGATCTACCACGAGATTGTAATGGCTAAACCCTAGAAGTCTAGCCTGTATGACAATGGTAATGAGTATCTATCTTTCCGGACTAAGTCCTCCGATTTATATAGACACCGGGAGGATCTAGGGTTACACAGGGTCGGTTACAAAGAAAGGAATCTACATATCCGGTCGCCAAGCTTGCCTTCCACACCAAGGAGAGTCCCATCCGGACACGAGTGCAGTCTTCGGTCTTCGTATCTTCACAACCCATCAGTCCAGCCCATGGCTAACAGGTCAGACGTCCGAGGACCCCTTAGTCCAGGACTCCCTCGGCAAGGCCGGCAGAGGACTGGCGCAGCAGGGCCGCAGAGGCCACTCGCACCACAGCGGCTCAACGGCAGAGAAGCGGCTGACAATGACCAAGGTCCCATTGTTTCGTAGAACATGATTATGGGTACGACGTCAGCGCCTCTGGCGGAAACTAGAGTGATAGCAATGGCAGTGCTTCAGTTGATCTGCAAACAGTCTTGGAATCCTGGACTTTTTTCTATATAAGCTCAAACTTAAGCGAAGATATGAAACACCCCATTTGTGAAGAACACTCAACTTGCTTCCCCAAGCATCAGCCAAATTTGAGCAGTAAAGGCTTTTAATTCCTTTCAACTATGAAACTGGGATTGGGCTCCTTTCAGTAATGGTATTCCCTTGGATTTCAACTATGGCATTCCATTGGAGGTCATCTCTAGAAGTACCAGTGATGCTATTTTCTCGAATAGATGGGCGCACAAATTTTCTTCTCTTCTTTTTTGTGAACGCTGACTAGGAAACGCCATGTTGCTTTCAGCCCCCACACCGTGATCGGTATATGGTCGAGTGTTTTTCATGTCCAGAACCCGATGAGACTGAATCATCATGATTAAAATCATGCTTATTTTGTTCCCTTTCCAAGCCCTCAGAGCGATCATGGATTGGGATGTAGCTAACAAAGCTTGATTTATATGGAACAACTGTTGATTCCTCAGAAAAAACTCATCTACAGTGAACAGCTTGCAGTTTTAAATAATACTGAAGAAAACTCATCTTCAGATGCGAGCGCAGGTACTCAGTGGAGGCGCTTAGCGACTGTTCCAGCCGGCGGGTCAACGGGGCAACTTGAGGCGCTCGGTGGATGGTGGCGATTCAAGGCAACGGCAGCGGGGCAGCTCGAGGCGCAGCGGGTTGGATCTAGGCACACCCATGGCAGCTCGAGTTGAGGGCGGCTTGAAAGCAGTGGCCCAAGGCATCCGGTGGCTCAAGGCAAAGAACACGACGGCAACGGCGACTTGGCAGTGCGGCGGCTTGAGCAGCGGAAGCAGAGATGAGCCAGGGGCCGCGGGTGAGCCGGCGTCGGCGGCTCAGAGGCGGGTGAGCCCGAAGAAGGGGTGGCTCAAGGATGCCCCCAGCGAGGCGGAGCTATGACAATCGACTGGTGATGGAGTGCACCAAAAACAGAAATAGATTGGAGGCCGTGGCCGAGCAGCACGGAGAGGCCGCGGCCGCGGTCGGCAGGCCATTGAGCGGAAATCAGAGCAGGCGATTCGATGCGAGTCTGAGTCCTCCGGGTCGTACTTCGGTCCGACTCCTTTTTGTTTTTTTTCAATTTGTCTTCGTTGTGGACTAGATCGAACTTGGAGTGGTCAAACCGACCGCTTGTTTGTTTGACCCGTTGTAGCTGACGACTTTTAGTTTCCTTCGGTAGAAACTCACACGTAGATTGAATCTTTGCTTGACGCCAACACACATTGAATCAAAAAATCGTAGGGCTCCTCCATGGCTGTTGACAATAGTACTTCTTTGATCTCAACTGATGAGGCCAGAATTGATGCGGATCCTTTCGCAGTAGCTCTTGCTGTCCAGACGGCGGGTGCTCGTCCTGCAGCGGTTGCAGGCGGCTTGGTGATTCTGTTTGTAATGACGTGGAGAGCAGGAGATGGCAGCAAAAACACGGCAACTTGACGGATTATACAGCCGGCGGCGGTGGCTCAACCGCAACCCTAACTTCTTTGATGATAAATTTGCCAACTCTTTCCAATGTTGGTTCTTCTTCTCCTGATTAATCGCGAGCTTCTTGATCACTGAGAGAAATTTCTCCAAGAACTCAACACCATCGCGCGAGGCCCCACGGTGGGCGCCAACTGTCATCGATTTGTCACGGTAGATATTCTAGTGTGAGGATTTAGTTGGGAGGCCAACGCATCTATGTGGTAGCTTGAGAGGGGTTGAGCGGGACGAGAGACGTGAGGTTTTTTACCCAGGTTCGGCCCCTCACGGCGGAGGTAAAAGCCTACTCCTGCTTCATTGATATTGATGATGATGATCACGATTACAAGGGTGCTCTATCTCGAGAGCTATTGGCTTGTCTGTCTCCCTAGACTTGTCAAACTTGTCCCTCTTGGGGTTCCCATTTCCCTCCTTATATAAGTTGGAGGGGCGGGTTTTCATTACTATTCCTAGTAGGATTAGGATTATTCTATTACAAGTGGAGTCCTAGTCTTGCTTCCTTTGCAAGAGAATATTCCTTATGTCTTCTTTGTCAAGCCGGCCCACCATCACGTGAGTCTGCCTTCCCATGAGCCGGCTTATGGGCCACCGGGTCTTGTCGCTCCTCTGTCTCGCCTGCCGGGTCCCCAATGGGTCACCAGGCCCGACCGGGTAATCAGTGAGTGGAGAGATCCGGGCGGGTCACTTAGTGAGTCGCCAAGTCAGGGCAGGTCACTAGTGAGTCGCCAAGTCCGGCCGGGTCATACTTCCGGCTGGGTCATACTGCGGGGTATATCCCTGACAGAGGAGCAGAAGGAAATGACAAGTGGTTTTCAACAAGGTATTTTCTGCAAGCACTGAAATTGTCAGTAACAAGTAGTTTGATAGCAAGATAATTTGTAACGAGCAAGTAACGGTAAATAAAATGCAGCAAGGTAGCCCAATCCTTTTGTGGCAAAGGACAGACCAAAACGATCTCTTATAATAAGCAAAGTGTTCTTGAAGGTACACGGGAATTTTATCTAGTCACTTTCATCATGTTGGTTTCATGAAAAAAGTCTTCGTTTATTGGGAAAGAATCAATATACTTTTAATGTCGAATCGGGATTCTTGTGTTCGCTACTTTGATAATTTGATATGTGGGTGGCCCGGTGCTTAGGTGATGTTCTTACTTGAACAAACCTCCTACTTATGACTAACCCCCTTGCAAGCATCCGCAACTACGAGAAAAGTATTAAGATAAAATCTAACCATAGCATTAAACTTTTGGATCCAAATCGGCCCCTTACGAAATAGCGCATAAACTAGGGTTTAAGCTTCTGTCACTCTAGCAACCCATCATCTAATAACTACTCCACAATGCATTCCCTTAGGCCCAAATATGGTGAAGTGACATGTAGTCGACGTTCACATGACACCACTAAGGGAATCACAACATATATATCATCAAAATATCGAACACATATCAAGTTCACATGATTACTTGCAACATGGCTTCTCCCTTGACCTCAAGAACAAAAGTAACTACTCACAAATGATAATCATGCTCAAGATCAGAGGGGTATTAAATAGCATAATGGATCTGAACATATAATCTTCCACCAAATAAACCATATAGTAATCAACTATAAGATGTAATCAACACTACTAGTCACCTACAGGTTCCAATTTGAGGTTCCGGTACAAAGATTGAACACAAGAGATGAACTAGGGTTTGAGAGAAGATGGTGATGTTGAAGATGTTGATGGAGATTTCCCTCCCAAAGATAAGAGGATTGTTGGTGATGACGATGGCGATGATTTCCCCCTACGGGAGGGAAGTTCCCTCAGCGGAATCGCTTCGCCGGAGGGCAAAAGTGCTCCTGCCAAGTTCCGCCTCGAGACGGCAGCGCTTCGTCCCAAAAGTACTCCTCTTATTTTTTCTAGGTCAAAATGACCTATATACCAGAAGGTGGGCACCGAGGTGGGCCGAGGAGGGCACAACCCACCAGAGCGCGCCTGGGGGCCCAGGCACGCCCTCGTGTCTTGTGCTCACCACGGTGGGCCCCTTCGGTAGTTATTTGCTCCAGTATTTTTTGTACATTCCAAAACAATTCTCCGTAATTTTTTAGCTCATTTGGAGATGTGCAGAATAGGTGACTCTGACGTAGTTTTTTTAGGTCCAGAATTCCAGCTGCCGGTATTCCCCCTCTTTGTGTAAACCTTGCATATTATGAGAGAAAGGCATTAGAATTACTCCATAAAGCTTTATTATGCATAAAAACACTATAAATAAGAGTAGTAAAACATGATGCAAAATGGATGTATCACTTCTCTCTTGAAAAAGCATACGGTGGGTAAACAAATTACTGTTGAGCAATTGATAGAAAACGCAAAGTTATGACGATATCCAAGGCAATGATCATGAATAGAGGCATCACGTCCGTGACAAGTAGACCGACTCCTGCCTGCATCTACTACTGTTACTCCACACATTGACTGCTATCCATCATGCATCTAGTGTATCAAGTTAATAACAACGGAGTAACACCTTAAACAAGATGACATGATGTAGAGGGATAGATCCAATCTGAAGGAAATATGACCTAGAGGCAATAATAAAGTTGTTATTTATATTTCCTTATATAATGATAAATGTTTATTATTCATGCTAGAATTTTATTCACCGGAAACTTAGTACATGTGTGAATACATAGACAAAACAGAGTGTCCCTACTATGCCTCTACTTGACTAGCTCGTTAATCAAAGATGGTTAAGTTTCCTGACCATAGACATGTGTTGTCATTTGATGAACGAGATCACATCATTAGAGAATGATGTGATGAACAAGACCCATCTGTTAGCTTATCATTATGATCGTTTAGTTTTATTGCTATTGCTTTCTTCATACTTATACATGTTCCTTTGACTATGAGATTATGCATCTCCCTAATACCGGAGGAACACCTTGTGTGCTATCAAACGTCACAACGTAACTGGGTGATTAAAGATGCTCTACAGGTGTCTCCAAAGGTTTTTGTTGGGTTGGCATAGATCAAGATTAGGATTTGTCACTCTGTGTATCGGAGAGGTATCTCTGGGCCCTCTCAGTAATGCACATCACTATAAGCCTTGCAAGCAATGTGACTAATGAGTTATTTGCGGGATTATGCATTACAGAATGAGTAAAGAGACTTGCTGGTAACGAGATTGAACTAGGTATGATGATACCGACGATCGAATCTCGGGCAAGTAACATACCGATGACAAAGGGAATGACGTATGTTATTATGCGGTTTGACCGATAAAGATCTTCGTAGAATATGTAGGAACCAATATGAGCATCCAGGTTCCTCTATTGGTTATTGACCAAAGATGTGTCTCGGTCATGTGTACATAGTTCTCGAACCCATAGGGTTCGCACGCTTAACGTTTGATGACGATTTGTATTATGAGTTATCTGTTTTGGTGACCGAAGTTTTTTTGGAGTCCCGGATGAGATCACGGACATGACGAGGAGTCTCGAATTGTCGAGAGGTAAAGAGTCATATAGTGGAAGGTTATATACGGACACCGGAGTGGTTTCGAAGAAGATCGGGATTTTTCGGAGTACCGGGAGGTTACCGGAACACCCCGGGAAAGTTAATGGGCCTCATGGGCCATAGTGGAGAGGAGGAGGCAGCCACAGGAGGTGGTGCCCCCACCCCCAAGCCCAATCTGAATTGGACAAGGGGTGGGGGCGCGGCCCCCCTTTCCTTCTCCCTCTCCACCTCTTCCCCTTTCCCCATTCGTTGGAAGGAAGGAGGGGGGCGAATCCTACTTGGACTTGGAGTCCAAGTAGGACTCCCCCCTTGGCGCGCCCTTCCTTGGCCGCCGGCCTCCTCCTCCCCCCTTTATATATAGGGGCGGGGGTGATACGTCTCCAACGTATCTATAATTTTTGATTGTTCCATGCTATATTATATTCTGTTTTGGACATTAATGGGCTTTATTATACACTTTTGTATTAATTTTGGGACTAACCTATTAACCGGAGGCCCAGCCCAGAATTGTTGTTTTTTTGCCTATTTCAGAGTTTCACAGAAAAAGAATATCAAACGGAGTCCAAACGGAATGAAACCTTCGGGAACGTGATTTTCGGAACGAACGTGATCCAGAGGACTTGGACCCTATGTCAAGACATCAACCAGGAGGGCACGAGGTAGGGGCGCGCCTACCCCCCTGGGCGCGCCCTCCACCCTCGTGGGCCCCATGTTGCTCCACCGACGTACTTGTTCCTCCTATATATACGTACGTACCCCCAAACTACCAGATACGGAGCCAAAAACCTAATTCCACCGCCACAACCTTCTGTACCCGTGAGATCCCATCTTGGGGCCTGTTCCGGAGCTCCGCCGGAAGGGGCATCGATCACGGAGGGCTTCTACATCAACACCATAGCCTCTCTGATGATATGTGAGTAGTTTACCTCAGACCTTCGGGTCCATAGTTATTAGCTAGATGGCTTCTTCTCTCTTTTTGGATCTCAATACAATGTTCTCCCCCTATCTTGTGGAGATCTATTCGATGTAATCTTCTTTTGCGGTGTGTTTGTTGAGACCGATGAATTGTGGGTTTATGATCAAGTTTATCTATGAACAATATTTGAATCTTCTCTGAATTCTTCTATGTATGATTGGTTATCTTTGCAAGTCTCTTCGGATTATCAGTTTGGTTTGGCCTACTAGATTGATCTTTCTTGCAATGGGAGAAGTGCTTAGCTTTTGGTTCAATCTTGCGGTGTCCTTTCCCAGTGACAGTAGGGGCAGCAAGGCACGTATGGTATTGTTGCCATCGAGGATAACAAGGTGGGGTTTGTATAATATAGCATGAGATTATCCCTCTACATCATGTCATGTTGCTTAAAGCGTTACTCTGTTCTTATGAACTTAATACTCTAGATGCATGCTGGATAGCGGTCGATGTGTGGAGTAATAGTAGTAGATGCAGGCAGGAGTCGGTCTACTTGTCTCGGACGTGATGCCTATATAAATGATCATACCTAGATATTCTCATAACTATGCTCAATTCTGTCAATTTCTCAACAGTAATTTGTTCACCCACCGTAATACTTATGCTCTCGAGAGAAGCCTCTAGTGAAACATATGGCCCCCGGGTCTATTTTCTATCATATTAATCTTCCAACACTTAGTTATTTTTATTGCCTTTTATTATACTTTGCATCTTTATCATAAAAATACCAAAAATATTATCTTATCATATCTATCAGATCTCACTCTCGTAAGTGACCGTGAAGGGATTGACAACCCCTTTATTGCGTTGGTTGAGAGGATTTATTTGTTTGTGTAGGTGCGAGGGACTCGTGCGTGGTTTCCTACTGGATTGATACCTTGGTTCTCAAAAACTGAGGGAAATACTTACGCTACTTTGCTGCATCACCCTTTCCTCTTCAAGGGAAAACCAACACAGTGCTCAAGAGGTAGCAAGAAGGATTTCTGGCGCCGTTGCCAGGGAGTCTATGCAAAATTCAACATACCAAGTACCCATCACAAACCCTTGTCTCCCGCATTACATTATTTGCCATTTGCCTCTCGTTGTCCTCTCCCCCACTTCACCCTTGCCATTTTATTCGCCCTCTCTTTTCCGTTCGCCTCTTTTTCGCTCGCTCGTGTGTTGGATTGCTTGCTCGTCTCAATGTCCCTACCTAGATGTGGCGATCTTCACCTTAAAAGGTTAGAAGAGATCGAAAGCAACGTCAGGAGTTTTGTGGTCTTACAATTTGAGCATAATAATTTCTTTGGAAACGAGCTTAAGGAACAAAAAAGCTTTATGAGTTATATGAATAAAGAGCTCGATGATATGTCCAAAGAATTTGATGGTTTGAAATCTCAGATTGCTCATCTTGAAAAGTTAATAGCTGAAGTTTCGGATAAGCAGGCCACCTTAGTTAATAAGATGGCTGCTAAGCCGGATTTTTTTTGGAAAATAAAGATGAAGATCTAAAAGTTATTGATGTGTCCCCAATTAAATCTTTGTTTTGCAATATGAATCTTGATAATGATGGGGCTGAATATGATCCACCTTTACCTAGAAGGCGTTCCAAAAATTCGGAGTTTTTAGATCTTGATGCAAAAATTGGAAAAGTGGGATTGAAGAGATCAAAACTCTAGATATTAATGAACCCACTATTTTGGATTTCAAGGAATTTAATTATGATAATTGCTATTTGATAGATTGTATTTCCTTGTTGCAATCCGTGCTAAATTCTCCACATGCTTATAGTCAACATAAAGCTTTTACTAAACATATCGTTGATGCTTTGATGCAATCTTATGAAGAAAAACTTGAGTTGGAAGTTTCTATCCCTAGAAAACTTTATGATGAGTGGGAACCTACTATTAAAATGAAAATTAAAGATCATGAATGCTATGCTTTGTGTGATTTGGGTGCTAGTGTTTCCACGATTCCAAAAACATCGTGTGATTTGCTAGGATTCCATGAATTTGATGATTGCTCTTTAAACTTGCACCTTGCAGATTCCACCATTAAGAAACCTATGGGAATAATTAATGATGTTCTTATTATTGCAAATAGGAATTATGTGCCTGTAGATTTTATTGTCTTGATATAGATTGCAATCCTTCATGTCCTATTATCCTTGGTATACCTTTCCTTAGAACGATTGGTGCAATTATTGATATGAAGGAAGGGAATATTAGATTCCAATTTCCATTAAGGAAAGGCATAGAACACTTCCCTAGAAAGAAAATAAAATTACCATATGAATCTATCATGAGAGCCACTTATGGATTGCCTACCAAAGATGGCAATACCTAGATCTATCCTTGCTTTTATGCCTAGTTAGGGGCGTTAAACGATGGCGCTTGTTGGGAGGCAACCCAATTTTATTTTTAGTTTTTTTTGCTTTTTGCTTATTTTTAGGAATAAATATTTGATCTAGCCTCTGGTTAGATGTTTTTTATGTTTTAATTAGTGTTTTTGCCAAGTTAAACCTATAGGATCTTCTTGGATGATAGTTATTCGATTTTGCTGAAAATTGCAGAAATTTTCTGTTCACGAAAATAATTGTTAAAAATCACCAGAACGTGATAAAATATTGATTCGAATTGATGCTGATCAATAAATAAATTCTCTAGGTTGTCCTATTTTGGCTGAATTTGTGGAGTTCCAGAAGTTTGCGTTAGTTACAGATTAGTACAGACTGTTCTGTTTTTGACAGATTCTGTTTTTCGTGTGTTGTTTGCTTATTTTGATGAATCTATGGCTAATAAAATAGTTTATAAACCACAGAGAAGTTGGAGTACAGTAGGTTTAACACCAATATAAATAAAGAATGCGTTCATTACCGTACCTTGACGTGGTGTTTTGTTTTCTTTCGCTAACGGAGCTCACGAGATTTTCTGTTAAGTTTTGTGTTGTGAAGTTTTCAAGTTTTGGGTAAAAGATTTGATGGATTATGGAAAAAGGAGTGGCAAGAGCCTAAGCTTGGGGATGTCCATGGCACCCCAAGATAATCTAAGGACACCAAAAAGCCAAAGCTTGGGGATGCCCCGGAAGGCATCCCCTCTTTCGTCTACTTCCATCTGTAACTTTACTTAGAGCTATATTTTTTTCACCACATGATATGTGTTTTGCTTGGAGCGTCTTGTATTATTTGAGTCTTTGATTTTTAGTTTACCACAATCATCTTTGATGTACACACCTTTTGAGAGAGACACACTTGATTCAGAAATTATTAGAATACTCTATGTGCTTCACTTATATCTTTTGAGTTATATAGTTTTTGCTCTAGTGCTTCACTTATATCTTTTAGAGCACGGTGGTGATTTTGTTTTATAGAAACTATTGTTCTCTCATGCTTCACTTAGATTATTTTGAGAGTCCTACAAAACAGCATGGTAGTTTGCTTTGACAATAATAGGCATTCAAGATTAGTAAAAAAATTCTTATGAGTGTGTTGAATATTATGAGAAGTTTGATACTAGATAATTGTTTTGAGATATGAAGATGGTGATACTAGAGTCATGCTAGTTGAGTAGTTTTGAATTTGAGAAATACTAGTGTTAAAGTTTGTGATCCCCGTAGCATGCACGTATGGTGAACCGTTATGTGATGAAGTCGGAGCATGATTTATTTATTGATTGTCTTCCTTATGAGTGGCGGTCGGGGACGAGCGATGGTCTTTTCCTACCAATCTATCCCCCTAGGAGCATGCGCGTAATACTTTGCTTTGATAACTTGTAGATTTTTGCAATAAGTATATGAGTTCTTTATGGCTAATGTTGAGTCCATGGATTATACGCACTTTTCCTCCTTCCACCATTGCTAGCCTCTCTAATACCGCGCACGTTTCGCCGGTATCATATACCCATCATATACCTTCCTCAAAACAGCCACCATACCTACCTATCATGGCATTTCCATAGCCATTCCGAGATATATTGCCATGCAACTTACCACCGTTTCGTTTATTATGACACGCTCCATCATTGTCATATTGCTTCGCATGATCATGTAGTTGACATCGTATTTGTGGCAAAGCCACCGTTCATAATTCTTTCATACATGTCACTCTTGATTCATTGCATATCCCGGTACACCGCCGGAGGCATTCACATAGAGTCATATTTTTTTTCTAAGTATGGAGTTTTAATTGTTGAGTTGTAAGTAAATAAAAGTGTGATGATCATCATTATTTAGAGCATTGTCCCAAGTGAGGAAAGGATGATGGAGACTATGATGCCCCCACAAGTCGGGATGAGACTCCGGACGAAAAATAAGAGGCCATAAAAAAGAAGAGAAGAAAAGGCCCAAAAAAATGATGAGAGAAAAAGAGAGAAGGGACAATGTTACTATCCTATTACCACACTTGTGCTTCAAAGTAGCACCGTGATCTTCATGATAGAGAGTCTCCTATGATATCACTTTCATATTCTAGTGGGAAATTTTCATTATAGAACTTGGCTTGTATATTCCAATGATGGGCTTCCTCAAAATGCCCTAGGTCTTCGTGAGCAAGCGAGTTGGATGCACACCCACTTAGTTCCTTTTGTTGAGCTTTCATATACTTATAGCTCTAAGTGCATCCGTTGCATGGCAATCCCTACTCACTCACATTGATATCTATTAATGGGCATCTCCATAGCCCGTTGATACGCCTAGTTGATGTGAGACTATCTTCTCCTTTTTTTGTCTTCTCCGCAACCACCATTCTATTCCACATATAGTGCTATGTTCATGGCTCACGCTCATGTATTGCGTGAAGATTGAAAAAGTTTGAGAACACTAAAAGTATGGAACAATTGCTTGGCTTGTCATCGGGGTTGTGCATGATTTAAATATTTTGTGTGGTGAAGATAGAGCATAGCCAGACTATATGATTTTGTAGGGATAACTTTCTTTGGCCATGTTATTTTGAGAAGACATAATTGCTTAGTTAGTATGCTTGAAGTATTATTATTTTTATGTCAATATTAAACTTTTGTCTTGAATCTTTCGGATCTGAATATTCATACCACGATTAAGAGAATTACATTGAAATTATGCCAAGTAGCATTCCACATCAAAAATTCTGTTTTTATCATTTACCTACTCGAGGACGAGCAGGAATTAAGCTTGGGGATGCTTGATACGTCTCCAACGTATCTATAATTTTTTATTGTTCCATGCTATATTATATTCTGTTTTGGACATTAATGGGCTTTATTATACACTTTTATATTATTTTTGGGACTAACCTATTAACCGGAGGCCCAGCCCAGAATTGCTGTTTTTTTGCCTATTTCAGAGTTTCGCAGAAAAAGAATATCAAACGGAGTCCAAACGGAATGAAACCTTTGGGAACGTGATTTTCGGAACGAACGTGATCCACAGGACTTGGACCCTACGTCAAGACATCAACCAGGAGGGCACGAGGTAGGGGGGCGCGCCTACCCCCCTGGGCGCGCCCTCCACCCTCGTGGGCCCCATGTTGCTCCACCAACGTACTTCTTCCTCCTATATATACCTACGTACCCCCAAACTACCAGATACGGAGCCAAAAATCTAATTCCACCGCCGCAACCTTCTGTACCCGTGAGATCCCATCTTGGGGCCTTTTCCGGAGCTCCGCCGGAGGGGCCATCGATCAAGGAGGTCTTCTACATCAACACCATAGCCACTCCGATGATATGTGAGTAGTTTACCTCAGACCTTCGGGTCCATAGTTATTAGCTAGATGGCTTCTTCTCTCTTTTTGGATCTCAATACAATGTTCTCCCCCTCTCTTGTGGAGATCTATTCGATGTAATCTTCTTTTGCTGTGTGTTTATTGAGACCGATGAATTGTGGGTTTATGATCAAGTTTATCTATGAACAATATTTGAATCTTCTCTGAATTCTTTTATGTATGATTGGTTATCTTTGCAAGTCTCTCCGAATTATCATTTTGGTTTGGCCTACTAGATTGATCTTTTTTGCAATGGGAGAAGTGCTTAGCTTTGGGTTCAGTCTTGCGGTGTCCTTTCCCAGTGACAGTAGGGGCAGCAAGGCATGTATTGTATTGTTGCCATCGAGGATAACAAGGTGGGGTTTATATCATATTGCATGAGTTTATCCCTCTACATCATGTCATCTTGCTTAAAGCGTTACTCTGTTCTTATGAACTTAATACTCTAGATGCATGCTGGATAGCGGTCGATGTGTGGAGTAATAGTAGTAGATGCAGGCAGGAGTCGGTCCATTTGTCTCGGACGTGGTGCCTATATACATGATCATACCTAGATATTCTCATAACTATGCTCAATTCTGTCAATTGCTCAACAATAATTTGTTCACCCACTGTAATACTTATGCTCTCGAGAGAAGCCTCTAGTGAAACCTATGGCCCCCGGGTCTATTTTCTATCATATTAATCTTCCAACACTTAGTTATTTTCATTGCCTTTTATTTTACTTTGCATCTTTATCATAAAAATACCAAAAATATTATCTTATCATATCTATCAGATCTCACTCTTGTAAGTGACCATGAAGGGATTGATAACCCCTTTATTGCGTTGGTTGCGAGGATTTATTTGTTTGTGTAGGTGCGAGGGACTCGTGCGTGGTCTCCTACTGGATTGATACCATGGTTCTCAAAAACTAAGGCAAATACTTACGCTACTTTGCTGCATCACCCTTTCCTCTTCAAGGGAAAACCAACGCAGTGCTCAAGAGGTAGCAGGGGGCACCCCAAAGTAACACCAAGATTTGTCTTAGCCGTGTGCGGTGCATGCTGTGATGTGATATGGTCAAGACGTGATGAGATATAAATTGTTGTATGAGATGATCATGTTTTGTATAAGTTATCGGCAACTGGCAGGAGCCTTATGGTTGTCGCTTTATTGTATGAAATGCAATCTCCATGTAATTGCTTTACTTTATCACTAAGCGGTAGCGATAGTCGTGGAAGCAATAGTTGGCGAGACGACAACGATGCTACGATGGAGATCAAGGTGTCAAGCCGGTGATGATGGAGATCAAGATGGTACTTTGGAGATGGAGATCAAAGGCACAAGATGATAATGGTCATATCATGTCACATATTTTGATTGCATATGATGTTCATACTTTATGCATCTTATTTTTCTTAGTACGGCGGTAGCATTATAAGATGATCCCTCACTAAATTTCAAGGTATATGTGTTCTCCCTGAGTATGCACCGTTGCTACAGTTTGTCGTGCCGAGACATGTGATGATCGGGTGTTATAAGCTCTACGTTCACATACAACGGGTGCAAGCCAGTTTTGCACATGCAGAATACTCAGGTTAAACTTGACGAGCCTAGCATATGCAGATATGGCCTCGGAACACTGAGACCGAAAGGTCGAGCGTGAATCATATAGTAGATATGATCAACATAGAGATGTTCACCATTGAAAACTACTCCATCTCACGTGATGATCGTGAAGGAAATATGCCCTAGAGGCAATAATAAAGTTATTATTTATTTCCTCATATCATGATAAATGTTTATTATTCATGCTAGAATTGTATTAACCGGAAACATATTACATGTGTGAATACATAGACAAACATAGTGTCACTAGTATGCCTCTACTTGACTAGCTCGTTAATCGAAGATGGTTAAGTTTCCTAGCCATGGACATGAGTTGTCATTTGATTAACGAGATCACATCATTAGGAGAATGATGTGATTGACTTGACCCATTCCGTTAGCTTAGCACTTGATCGTTTAGTATGTTGCTATTGCTTTCTTCATGACTTATACATGTTCCTATGACTATGAGATTATGCAACTCCCGTTTACCAGAGGAACACTTTGTGTGCTACCAAACGTCACAACGTAACTGGGTGATTATAAAGGTGCTCTACAGGTGTCTCCGAAGGTACTTGTTGGGTTGGCGTATTTCAAGATTAGGATTTGTCACTCCGATTGTCGGAGAGGTATCTCTGGGCCCTCTCGGTAATGCAGATCACTATAAGGCTTGCAAGCATTGTGACTAATGAGTTAGTTGCGAGATGATGTATTACGGAACGAGTAAAGAGACTTGCCGGTAACGAGATTGAACTAGGTATTAAGATACCGACGATCGAATCTCAGGCAAGTAACATACTGATGACAAAGGGAACAACGTATGTTGTTATGCGGTTTGACCGATAAATATCTTCGTAGAATATGTAGGAGCCAATATGAGCCTCCAGGTTCCACTATTGGTTATTGACCGGAGACGTGTCTCGGTCATGTCTACGTAGTTCTCGAACCCGTAGGGTCCGCACGCTTAAAGTTAGATGACGATCGGTATTATGAGTTTTGTGTTTTGATGTACCAAAGGTAGTTCGGTGTCCCGGGTATGATCACGGACATGACGAGGAGTCTCGAAATGGTCGAGACATAAAGATTGATATATTGGAAGCCTATATTTGGATATCGGAAGTGTTCCGGGTGAAATCGGGATTTTACTGGAGTACCTGGGGTTACCAGAACCCCCCCGGGGAAGTAATGGGCCTATTGGGCCTTAGTGGAGAAGAGAGAGGGCAGCCAGGAGGTGGGTCGCGGCCCCCCTTGCCCCAGTCCGAATTGGACAAGGGAAGGGGGCAGCGGCCCCCCTCTCCTTCCTTCTCTCCACCTCCTCCTTCCCCCCTTCTCCTACTCCTACTAGGAAAGGAGGTGTCCTACTCCCGGTGGGAGTAGTACTCCCCCCTTGGCGCGCCCTCCTTGGTCGGCGGCCTCTCCCCCCTTGCTCCTTTATATACGGGGGCAGGGGGCACCTCTAGACACAACAGTTGATCTCTTGATCTCTTAACCGTGTGCGGTGCCCCCCTCCACCATATTCCACCTCGATAATATCGTAGCGGTGCTTAGGCGAAGCCCTGCGTCGGTAGCATCATCACCACCGTCACCACACCGTCGTGCTGACGGAACTCTCCCTCAAAGCTCAGCTGGATCTGAGTTCGAGGGACGTCATCGAGCTGAACGTGTGTTGAACTCGGAGGTACCGTACGTTCGGTACTTGGATTGATCGGATCGTGAAGACGTACGACTACATCAACTACGTTGTGCTAACGCTTCCGCTTTCGGTCTATGAGGGTACATAGACACAATCTCCCCTCTCGTTGCTATGCATCACCATGATCCTGTGTGCGCGTAGGAAATTTTTGAAATTACTACGTTCCCCAACAGTGGTATCAGAGCCTGGTTTTATGCGTAGATGTTTATGCACGAGTAGAACACAAGTGAGTTGTGGGCGATACAAGTCATACTGCTTACCAGCATGTCATACTTTGGTTCGGCGGTATTGTTGGATGAAGCGGCCCGGACCGACATTACGCGTACGCTTACGCGAGACTAGTTCTACCGACGTGCTTTCACACAGGTGGCTGGCGGGTGTCAGTTTCTCGAACTTTAGTTGAACCGAGTGTGGCTACGCCCGGTCCTTGAGAAGGTTAAAACAGCACTAACTTGACGAACTATCGTTGTGGTTTTGATGCGTAGGTAAGAACGGTTCTTGCTCAGCCCGTAGCAGCCACGTAAAACATGCAACAACAAAGTAGAGGACGTCTAACTTGTTTTTGCAGGGCATGTTGTGATGTGATATGGTCAAGGCATGATGCTATATTTTATTGTATGAGATGATCATGTGTTGTAACCGAGTTATCGACAACTGGCAGGAGCCATATGGTTGTCGCTTTATTGTATGCAATGCAATCGCCCTGTAATGCTTTACTTTATCACTAAGCGGTAGCGATAGTCATAGAAGCAATAGTTGGCGAGACGACAACGATGCTACGATGGAGATCAAGGTGTCGCGCCGGTGACGATGGTGATCATGGCGGTGCTTCGGAGATGGAGATCACAAGCACAAGATGATGATGGCCATATCATATCACTTATATTGATTGCATGTGATGTTTATCCTTTATGCATCTTATTTTGCTTTGATTGACGGTAGCATTATAAGATGATCTCTCACTAAATTTCAAGATAGAAGTGTTCTCCCTGAGTATGCACCGTTGCCAAAGTTCGTCGTGCCGAGACACCACGTGGTGATCGGGTATGATAAGCTCTACGTCCATCTACAACGGGTGCAAGCCAGTTTTGCACACGCAGAATACTCAGGTTAAACTTGACGAGCCTAGCATATGCAGATATGGCCTCGGAACACTGAAACCGTAAGGTCGAGCGTGAATCATATAGTAGATATGTCACAGCCCTAGAATATCTGAGTGTAATAGTTGCATTAGTGAGCATGCATCATGTTTAAATTTCAAGGAAATTGAATTGAGGGAATTTTCAAAGCCTCAGAAACCTTTTAATAATGATCAACATTAAAATCTTCTCAAATGGGTCCAAGAAAATGTTCCTGTTATTCTGTGAAAATATTGGCAAGAGATAAAATTCAAACCAATATTTTTGGAATCACAGAAATAATTATTTTTGGGCCTTTGAATTAATTCACTAGCTATTTGAATTGAGTTTATATTTACTATAAATTAGATATAAGACCAATAATTTTGAAAGTTTGCATGTGGCTCTGGACTAGTTTTCTAAGTCCACCTAATAACTTTCAGAAGCATAAAAATTGAATTGGTTTCAAAACCAAATTCAAAACAAACCTGCAAAATAGAAAACAGAACAGAATTATAAAAGAACAGGAAAGGACAGAAACCTTACCTGTCCAGCCCAGCCCAGCCGCCGCACCGTCTTCAACCTCCTGCCAGTAGGCAGGAGGGCGTGTGTTCCGCGCGCGCGTGCACACGCTGCCACCTCCTCTCTCCCTGCCTTCCTGGACCTCCCTCGCGTCGCCATGCACCTCCCTGGTGTCTCTCTCACTCTCCCCGTGCTCCTCCCCCTCCTCTATCTCGATCTCTCACGCACACCCGAACACGGCCGTCGCCACCGACGACGATCACCGTGGCCACCGTCCACCCTACCCCTCTCCATACCATCCAACGGCTCCGCCGCGACGCCCTCTTCCTCATCGCCAAGCCACGTGACACCGGGAGCCCCGTGCCGTCGTCCTCGCCTTCGTCTTCTTCCGCGGGATCCGACGACAACCGCCGATGATTCAACGCCGTCCGACCTCCCCCCGAGCTCGCCGTCTGCTCCAACCGACTCGCCGTGAGCCCCTGCCTCCTCTCCCCTTGCTCCCGTGCTCCTTTTCTTGCCATGGCCACCGTTCCGCCGGCGACCGATTTGCGCCGCCGCCTGAGCTCCTTGCCGCCGTGGCCAGAGGCCGTGTTCGTCGCTCCTAGGCACGTGGACGTGCTCCAGACCTCGCCAGGAACCCAACCCGCACCCCAACTCGCTCTCTCAAGCGCTGCAGCCGCGTCCCCGCACCCGGCCGAACTCCGGCCGCCGCTCCGCCCGTCGCCGCCGCCGCTACACTGCACCCCGGCACCCCCCGCTGCCTCCTTTAGATGCACCGCACCGCTAGCTCACCGTAGCCGCAAACCACGCGCGAAGCGGTGCTCGTTAGCGCCGTCCCGAGCAACTCCGGCGAGTCCCCGCCGTTGTTGTGGACGCCGGCGTCAACTGCTGACGTGGCGCCAGTTTAATTAGCACTAATGACCCTACTAAACACTCCTAGAGCCACTGCCATGTGGGCCCCTGTGCCCATTTAGGTTAGCCTAATGTCCTATTTAGATTAGTACTAATTTGGGTGGACCCCACATGTCAGCTTTGACTTGGTCAAGTCAGTGTTGACCGGTCCCACCTATTATCCACACAAACCAGCCTGAGACACTGACGTGTGGACCCCACTGGTCAGGTTTGACCTGGACCATGCCCCGTTGACCTGCTAACGTCATGATGATCAGGCTGATGCAGTAATTATTTTCTGGAATTTTAAATAAATCAGAAATGATTTATAAATTTCAGAAAATACCCCAAACTTCTAAAAATCATAGAAATTCAACCGTAACTCCAAATGAAATAATTTATATATGAAAAATGATCAAAAAAATATGAGGAATCTGTTTATGCCATGATCATGCATGTTTGAACAAGTTAACCTCACTGAATAGGACAAATGATGATTAGGGCAATTTATGAAATCACATTTGGAGTTGGAATTTGATCTTGTTTGAGTTCAACTTCAATTAACTTGGCTAGATATTGCATTAGGTGAATTCAGTACCTTAACATGTCATGTCATTCATGTGAATGTGCATTGCATTGATTGTGTTCCTTCTTTGCTAGTCGGTGGTTGTTTCCCCCTCAGTAGACGTATGTTCCGACAATGAGTTCGATGACACTGATGAAGAGCTATACCATCTTCAGAAGTGCCAGGCAAGCAAAACCCCCTTGTTCATTCCGATACAATCCCACTCTCTCGCTCCTGCTCTCTTTTACTGCATTAGGACAACAACGTTTCAACTGTTACATGTTGCAGTAGTTGAACCCCTTTCCTCTGCATGACCTGTCATTGCCACAGTAAATAGATGAAACCCACTAGCATGAGTAGGAGTTGTTTGAGCCCTGATGTGCCTACTCATTCATGCTTGTTTGTCATGCCTGCTATTGCTTAGAGTTGAGTCAGGTCTGATTCATCGGGGATGAATTGGAATGTGGTGAACATGTCCTACTGTTGAGAGCTAAGTGTGTGAACATGATTTGGTAAAGGTAGCGGTGAGAGGCCATGTAGGAGTACATGGTGGGTTGTCTCATTGCAGCCGTCCTCAGGAACTGAGTTCTGTGTTTGTGATCCATGAACAGTTACTACCACACATTGGGCTCCGGGCGCTCCAAGCTCTCTCGACTTATTAATCAACCTGATCTCTGTCCAGGAGTTGCAACTAGTTTCTGGTGTTTGTAGGTAGTGTTAGTAGTCTACCAAGTGGCACCCGGTACAGGTGGGCTTGGGACAGACTAGGCACCATGGCACGGTGTACCAAGCATAGATCCATCCGTCGAGGTGGGCTTGGGAACCCTGCACACATCATTTGGGGACGTGAGCGACACCCCGGCCGGATCTCCTTGCGGATGGAACCCGAATAGGCGATAAACCTGGACTAGAGACTTGTGTGGTTAGTCAGGTCATGGCCGACTCCCTCGCCAGGCTTCCGCTTGAAGGTTGCCGAGATACACGACGTGTACATGGTGGTAAGTGGCGAGAGCGTGTGTGAAGAAGTACACCCCTGCAGGGTTAACATCATCTATTCGAATAGTCGTGTCCGCGGAAAAGGACTTCTGGGTTGCCTGTACAGTTCATAGACAAATGAAAGTGGATACTCTAAAATGCGCAAGATAAGCGTGAGTGCTATGGATGGCGTTCTCGTAGGGAGACGGGAGCGGATCCATAGTGGTGTATTGATATGGTGAATATGTGGACTCGTGTGCGCCACCTCAACAGAGTTACTTGCAGTCGTAGTTCAGGATAGCCACCGAGTCAAAGCTGGCTTGCTGCAGTTAAACCCCACCATCCCTTTGTTGATACCGATGCATATGTAGCTAGTTCTGATGTAAGTCTTGCTGGGTACATTTGTACTCACGTTTGCTTAATTTATGTTTTTGCAGAGACACTTCAGTCTCGCTAGTAGTTCCGTGTGGACTTCGATGTTTAGCTCGTAACCTCATCTACGAGCTTGTACCTTGGGAGGGTCTTGTAGTTAGTCAGGCTTCTCAGCCTTTTTCTTTTGTAGTTGTCCGTACTCAGATAAGTTAAGCTTCCGCATGTGCTTGCTACTTGTGTGCTCTGTATGTTGGGTCATCAGACCCATGTTTGTAATACTTGGCTCCTCGGAGACTAATGAATAAATAATCTGAGTCATAGAGTCTTGTTGTGATGCCGTGTTGTATTTGCACATATCGAGCATATTGTGTGTATGATTGAAATGCTTGGTATGTGTGGGATCCGACAACCTAGTTGTCTATCCTTGGTAGCCTCTCTTATGGGGAAATGTAGACTGGTGCTTCCACTGAGCCATGGTAGTCTGCTACAGCCCGGTTTACCGGAGTCCTGCTAGCCCAGCACTACTGCTTCGAAACACCTAGACTGGCCGGCATGTGATTCACATCGTTCCTGTGTTTGTCCCTTCGGGGAAATGTCACGCGGTGACTTCCGGAGTCCTGCTAGCCTGCTACAGCCCGGGTTCCTGGAGTCCTGTTAGCCCAGTTGCTACAGCCCGGATTCACACGCTGATGACCGACATGCTCGATGTTGTTTCATGTATGCCTGCCCCCGTAAGTTAGTGCCACTTTGGGTTCACGACTAGTCATGTCGGCCCGGGTTCTCTGTCATATGGATGCTAGCGACACTATCATATACGTGAGCCAAGAGGCGCAAACGGTCCCGGGCCAGGTAAGGCGACACCCGTGGGAATACCGTGCGTGAGGCCGCAAAGTGATATGAGGTGTTACATGCTAGATTGGTGTGACTTAGAATCAGGGTCCTGACAAGATATGATCAACATAATGATGTTCACCATTGAAAACTACTCCATCTCACGTGATGATCAGACATGGTTTAGTTGATTTGGATCACGTGATCACTTAGATGATTAGAGGGATGTCTATCTAAGTGGGAGTTCTTAAGTAATATGATTAATTGAACTTAAATTTATCATGAACTTAGTACCTGATAGTATTTTGCTTGTCTATGTTGATTGTAGATAGATGGCACGTGCTGTTGTTCCGTTGAATTTTAATGCGTTCCTTGAGAAAGCAAAGTTGAAATATGATGGTAGCAATTACACGGACTGGGTCCGTAACTTGAGGATTATCCTCATTGCTGCACAGAAGAATTACGTCCTGGAAGCACCGCTGGGTGCCAGGCCTGCTGCAGATGCAACTGACGACGTTAAGAACGTCTGGCAGAGCAAAGCTGATGACTACTCGATAGTTCAGTGTGCCATGCTTTACGGCTTAGAATCGGGGCTTCAACGACGTTTTGAACGTCATGGAGCATATGAGATGCTCCAGGAGTTGAAGTTAATATTTCAAGCAAATGCCCAGATTGAGAGATATGAAGTCTCCAATAAGTTCTACAGCTGCAAGATGGAGGAGAATAGTTCTGTCAGTGAACATATACTCAAAATGTCTGGGTATAACAATCACTTGATTCAACTGGGAGTTAATCTTCCAGATGATAGTGTCATTGACAGAATTCTTCAATCACTGCCACCAAGCTACAAGAGCTTCGTGATGAACTATAATATGCAAGGGATGGATAAGACAATTCCCGAGCTCTTCGCAATGCTAAAGGCTGCAGAGGTAGAAATCAAAAAGGAGCATCAAGTGTTGATGGTCAACAAGACCACCAGTTTCAAGAAAAAGGGCAAAGGGAAGAAGAAGGGGAACTTCAAGAAGAACAACAAACAAGTTGCTGCTCAAGAGAAGAAACCCAAGTCTGGACCTAAGCCTGAGACTGAGTGCTTCTACTGCAAGCAGACTGGACACTGGAAGCGGAACTGCCCCAAGTATTTGGCGGATAAGAAGGATGGCAAGGTGAACAAAGGTATATGTGATATACATGTTATTGATGTGTACCTTACTAGAGCTCGCAGTAGCACCTGGGTATTTGATACTGGTTCTATTGCTAATATTTGCAACTCGAAACAGGGACTACGGATTAAGCGAAGACTGGCTAAGGACGAGGTGACGATGCGCGTGGGAAATGGTTCCAAAGTCGATGTGATCGCCGTCAGCACGCTACCTCTACATCTACCTTTGGGATTAGTTTTAGACCTGAATAATTGTTATTTGGTGCCAGCGTTGAGCATGAACATTATATCTGGATCTTGTTTGATGCGAGACGGTTATTCATTTAAATCTGAGAATAATGGTTGTTCTATTTATATGAGTAATATCTTTTATGGTCATGCACCCTGGAAGAGTGGTCTATTTTGGTTGAATCTCGAAAGTAGTGATACACATATTCATAATGTTGAAGCCAAAAGATGCAGAGTTGATAATGATAGTGCAACTTATTTGTGGCACTGCCATTTGGGTCATATTGGTGTAAAGCGCATGAAGAAACTCCATACTGATGGACTTTTGGAATCACTTGATTATGAATCACTTGGTACTTGCGAACCATGCCTCATGGGCAAGATGACTAAAACGTCGTTCTCCGGAACTATGGAGCGAGCAACTGACTTGTTGGAGATCATACATACTGACGTATGTGGTCCAATGAATGTTGAGGCTCGTGGAGGGTATCGTTATTTTCTCACCTTCACAGATGATTTGAGCAGATATGGGTATATCTACTTAATGAAACATAAGTCTGAAACATTTGAAAAGTTCAAAGAATTTCAGAGTGAAGTGGAAAATCATCGTAACAAGAAAATAAAGTTTCTACGATCTGATCATGGACGAGAATATTTGAGTTACGAGTTTGGTCTACATTTGAAACAATGTGGAATAGTTCCACAACTCACGCCACCCGGAACACCACAGCGTAATGGTGTGTCCGAACGTCGTAATCGTACTTTACTAGATATGGTGCGATCTATGATGTCTCTTACTGATTTACCGCTATTGTTTTGGGGTTATGCTTTAGAGACGGCTGCATTCACGTTAAATAGGGCACCATTGAAATCCGTTGAGACGACGCCTTATGAACCGTGGTTTGGCAAGAAACCAAAGTTGTCCTTTCTTAAAGTTTGGGGCTGCGATGCTTATGTGAAAAAGCTTGAACCTGATAAGCTCGAACCTAAATCGAAGAAATGTGTCTTCATAGCATACCCAAAGGAAACTGTTGGGTACACCTTCTATCACAGATCCGAAGGCAAGACATTCGTTGCCAAGAATGGATCCTTTCTAGAGGAGTTTCTCTCGAAAGAAGTGAGTGGGAGGAAAGTAGAACTTGATGAGGTAACTGTACCTGCTCCCTTATTAGAAAGTAGTTCATCATAGAAACCGGTTCCTGTGACACCTACACCAATTAGTGAGGAAGCTAATGATATCGATCCTGAAACTTCAGATCAAGTTACTACTAAACCTCGTAGGTCAACCAGAGTAAGATTCGCACCAGAGTGGTACGGTAATCCTATTCTAGAGGTCATGTTACTTGACCAAGGTGAACCTACGAACTATGAAGAAGCGATGGTGAGCCCAGATTCCGCAAAATGGCTTGAGGCCATGAAATCTGAGATGGGATCCTTGTATGAGAACAAAGTGTGGACTTTGGTTGACTTGCCCGATGATCGGCAAGCCATTGAGAATAAATGGATCTTCAAGAAGAAGACTGACGCTGACGGTAATGTTACTATCTATAAAGCTCGACTTATTGCAAAAGGTTTTCGACAAGTTCAAGGGATTGACTACGATGAGACTTTCTCACCCGTAGCGATGCTTAAGTCTGTCCGAATCATGTTAGCAATTGCTGCATTTTATGAGTATGAAATTTGGCAAATGGATGTCAAAACTGCATTCCTGAATGGATTTTTGGAAGAAGAGTTGTATATGATGCAACCAGAAGGCTTTGTCGATCCAAAGGGAGCTAACAAAGTGTGCAAGCTCCAGCGATACATTTATGGACTGGTGCAAGCCTCTCGGAGTTGAAATAAACGTTTTGATAGTGTGATCAAAGCATATGGTTTTATACAGACTTTTGGAGAAGCATGTATTTACAAGAAAGTGAGCGGGAGCTCTGTAGCATTTCTGATATTATATGTGGATGACATATTGCTGATTGGAAATGATATAGAATTTCTGGATAGCATAAAAGGATACTTGAATAAAAAAATCAATGAAAGACCTCGGTGAAGCTGCTTACATATTAGGCATCAAGATCTATAGAGATAGATCAAGACGCTTGATAGGACTTTCACAAAGCACATACCTTGACAAAGTTTTGAAAAAGTTCAAAATGGATCAAGCAAAGAAAGGGTTCTTGCCTGTGTTACAAGGTGTGAAGTTGAGTCAGACTCAATGCCCGACCACTGCAGAAGATAGAGAGAAAATGAAAGATGTTCCCTATGCTTCAGCCATAGGCTCTATCATGTATGCAATGTTGTGTACCAGACCTGATGTGTGTATTGCTATTAGCCTAGCAGGGAGGTACCAAAGTAATCCAGGAGTGGATCACTGGACAACGGTCAAGAACATCCTGAAATACCTGAAAAGGACTAAGGATATGTTTCTCGTTTATGGAGGTGACAAAGAGCTAGTCGTAAATGGTTACATCGACGCAAGCTTTGACACTGATCCGGACGATTCTAAATCGCAAACCGGATACGTGTTTACATTGAACGGTGGAGCTGTCAGTTGGTGCAGTTCTAAACAAAGCGTCGTGGCGGGATCTACGTGTGAAGCGGAGTACATAGCTGCTTTGGAAGCAGCAAATGAAGGAGTCTAGATGAAGGAGTTCATATCCGATCTTGGTGTCATACCTAGTGCATCGGGTCCAATGAAAATCTTTTGTGACAATACTGGTGCAATTGCCTTGGCAAAGGAATCCAGATTTCACAAGAGAACCAAGCACATCAAGACGCTTCAATTCCATCCGGGACCAAGTCCAGGTGGGAGACATAGAGATTTGCAAGATACATACGGATCTGAATGTTGCAGACCCGTTGACTAAGCATCTTCCACGAGCAAAACATGATCAGCACCAAAACTCCATGGGTGTTAGAATCATTACTGTGTAATCTAGATTATTGACTCTAGTGCAAGTGGGAGACTGAAGGAAATATGCCCTAGAGGCAATAATAAAGTTATTATTTATTTCCTCATATCATGATAAATGTTATTATTCATGCTAGAATTGTATTAACCGGAAACATAATACATGTGTGAATACATAGACAAACATAGTGTCACTAGTATGCCTCTACTTGACTAGCTCGTTAATCGAAGATGGTTAAGTTTCCTAGCCATGGACATGAGTTGTCATTTGATTAACGAGATCACATCATTAGGAGAATGATGTGATTGACTTGACCCATTCCGTTAGCTTAGCACTTGATCGTTTAGTATGTTGCTATTGCTTTCTTCATGACTTATACATGTTCCTATGACTATGAGATTATGCAACTCCCGTTTACCGGAGGAACACTTTGTGTGCTACCAAACGTCACAACGTAACTGGGTGACTATAAAGGTGCTCTACAGGTGTCTCCGAAGGTACTTGTTGGGTTGGCGTATTTCAAGATTAGGATTTGTCATTCCGATTGTCGGAGAGGTATCTCTGGGCCCTCTCGGTAATGCACATCACTATAAGCCTTGCAAGAATTGTGACTAATGAGTTAGTTGCGAGATGATGTATTACGGAACGAGCAAAGAGACTTGCCGGTAACGAGATTGAACTAGGTATTGAGATACCGACGATCGAATCTCGGGCAAGTAACATACCGATGACAAAGGGAACAACGTATGTTGTTATGTGGTTTGACCGATAAAGATCTTCGTAGAATATGTAGGAGCCAATATGAGCATCCAGGTTCTGCTATTGGTTATTGACCGGAGACGTGTCTCGGTCATGTCTACATAGTTCTCGAACCCGTAGGGTCCGCACGCTTAAAGTT
Organism: Triticum aestivum; assembly: GCF_018294505.1. NCBI lineage: Eukaryota > Viridiplantae > Streptophyta > Magnoliopsida > Poales > Poaceae > Triticum > Triticum aestivum. Next base: position 472,767,425 of record NC_057808.1, read on the forward strand.
AGATGACGATCGGTATTATGAGTTTTGTGTTTTGATGTACCGAAGGTAGTTCGGAGTCCCGGGTATGATCACGGACATGACGAGGAGTCTCGAAATGGTCGATACATAAAGATTGATATATTATTGGAAGCCTATACTTGGATATCGGAAGTGTTCCGGGTGAAATCGGGATTTTACCGGAGTACCGGGGGTTACCGGAACCCCCCCCCCCGGGGAAGTAATGGGCCTATTGGGCCTTAGTGGAGAAGAGAGAGGGCAGCCAGGAGGTGGCTCGCGGCCCCCTTGCCCCAGTCCGAATTGGACAAGGGAAGGGGGCAGCGGCCCCCCTCTCCTTCCTTCTCTCCACCTCCTCCTTCCCCCTTCTCCTACTCCTACTAGGAAATGAGGAGTCCTACTCCCGGTGGGAGTAGGACTCCCCCCTTGGCGCGCCCTCCCTGGCCGGCCACCTCTCCCCCCTTGCTCCTTTATATACAGGGGCAGGGGGCACCTCTAGACACAACAATTGATCTCTTGATCTCTTAACCGTGTGCGGTGCCCCCCTCCACCATATTCCACTCGATAATATCGTAGCGGTGCTTAGGCGAAGCCCTGCGCCGGTAGCATCATCATCACCGTCACCACGCCATCATGCTGACAGAACTCTCCCTCAAAGCTCGGCTGGATCGGAGTTCAAGGGACGTCATCGAGCTGAATGTGTGCTGAACTCGGAGGTACCATACGTTCGGTACTCGGATCGTTCGGATCGTGAAGACGTACGACTATGTCAACCGCGTTGTGGTAACGCTTCTGCTTTCGGTCTACGAGGGTACGTGGACACACTCTCCCCTCTCATTGCTATGCATCACCATGATCCTATGTGCGCGTAGGAAATTTTTTAAATTACTACGTTCCCCAACAGATCGGACATGGTTTAGTTGATATGGATCACGTGATCATTTAGATGACTAGAGGGATGTCTATCTAAGTGGGAGTTCTTTAGTAATATTTATCATGAACTTAGTACATGATAGTTATTTGCATATCTATGTTGTTGTAGATCAATGGCCCGTGCTACCGTTCCCTTGAATTTTAATGCGTTCCTAGAGAAAGCTAAGTTGAAAGATGATGGTACCAACTACACGGACTGGGTCCGTAACTTGAGGATTATCCTCATTGCTGTACAGAAAAATTACGTCATGGAAGCACCGCTAGGTGCAAGACCCGCTGCAGGAGCAACTCCGGACGTTATGAACGTCTGGTAGAGCAAAGCTGATGACTACTCAATAGTTTAGTGTGCCATGCTTTACGGCTTAGAAACGGGACTTCAACGACGTTTTGAACGTCATGGAGCATATGAGATGTTCCAGGACTTGAAGTTAATATTTCAAGCAAATGCCCGAATTGAGAGATATGAAGTTTCCAATAAGTTCTATAGTACAAGATGGATGAGAATAGTTCTGTCAGTGAACACATACTCAGAATGTCTGGGTACCACAACCACTTGACTCAGCTGGGAGTTAATCTTCCTGATGATAGTGTCATTGACAGAGTTCTTCAATCACTGCCGCCAAGCTATAAAAGCTTCGTGATGAACTATAATATGCAAGGGATGGATAAGACAATTCCCGAGCTCTTCGCGATGCTAAAGGCTGCGGAGGTAGAAATCAAGAAGGAGCATCAAGTGTTGATGGTTAACAAGACCAGTAGTTTCAAGAAAAAGGGCAAAGGGAAGAAGGGGAACTTCAAGAAGAACGGCAAGCAAGTTGCTGCTCAAGTGAAGAAGCCCAAGTCTGGACCTAAGCCTGAAACTGAGTGCTTCTACTGCAAAGGGACTGGTCACTGGAAGCGGAACTGCCCCAAGTATTTGGCGGATAAGAAGGATGGCAAAGTGAAAGGTATATTTGGTATACATGTTATTGATGTGTACCTTACTAATGCTCGTAGTAGTGGCGCCTGGGTATTTGATACTGGTTCTGTTTCTCATATTTGCAAATCGAAACAGGGGCTACGGATTAAACGAAGATTGGCTAAGGACGAGGTGACGATGCACGTGGGAAATGGTTCCAAAGTCGATGTGATCGCCGTCGGCACGCTACCTCTACATCTACCGTCGGGATTAGTTTTAGACCTGAATAATTGTTATTTGGTGCCAGCGTTGAGCATGAACATTATATCTGGATCTTGTTTGATGCGAGACGGTTATTCATTTAAATCAAAGAATAATGGTTGTTCTATTTATATGAGTAATATCTTTTATGGTCATGCACCCTTGATGAGTGGTCTATTATTATTGAATCTCGATTGTAGTGATACACATATTCATAATATTGAAGCCAAAATATGCAAAGTTAATAATGATAGTGCAACTTATTTGTGGCACTGCCGTTTAGGTCATGTTGGTGTAAAGCGCATGAAGAAACTCCATGCTGATGGGCTTTTGGAATCTTGATTATGAATCACTTGATGCTTGCGAACCATGCATCATGGGCAAGATGACTAGGACTCTGTTCTCCGGAACAATGGAGCGAGCAACTGACTTATTGGAAATAATACACACTGATGTATGCGGTCCAAGGAGTGTTGAGGCTCGCGGCGGGTATCGTTATTTTCTAACCTTCACAGATGATTTGAGCAGATATGGGTATATCTACTTAATGAAACATAAGTCTGAAACATTTGAAAAGTTCAAAGAATTTCAGAGTGAAGTGGAAAATCATCATAACAAGAAAATAAAGTTTCTATGATCTGATCGTGGAGGTGAACATTTCAGTTATGAGTTTGGTCTTCATTTGAAACAATGTTGAATAGTTTCGCAACTCACGTCACCTGGAACACCACAGTGTAATGGTGTGTCCAAACGTCATAACCGTACTTTATTAGATATGGTGCGATCTATGATGTCTCTTACCGATTTACCACTATTGTTTTGGGGTTATGCTTTAGAGACGGCTGCATTCACGGTAAATAGGGCACCATCTAAATCCGTTGAGACGACACAATATGAACTGTGGTTTGGCAAGAAACCTAAGCTGTCGTTTCTTAAAGTTTGGGGCTGCGATGCTTATGTGAAAAAGCTTGAACCTGATAAGCTTGAACCCAAATCGGAGAAATGTGTCTTCATAGGATACCCAAAGGAGACTGTTGGGTACACCTTCTATCATAGATCCGAAGGCAAAATATTCATTGCTAAGAATGGATCCTTCTAGAGAAGGAGTTTCTCTCGAAAGAAGTGAGCGGGAGGAAAGTAGAACTTGATGAGGTAATTGTACCTTCTCCCGAATTGGAAAGTAGTTCATCACAGAAATCAATTCAAGTGATTCCTACACCAATTAGTGACGAAGCTAATGATGATGATCATGAATCTTCAGAACAAGTTACTACCGAACCTCGTAGGTCAACCAGAGTACGTTCCGCACCAGAGTCGTACGATAATCCTGTTCTGGAAGTCATGTTACTAGACCATGAGGAACCTACGAACTATGAGGAAGCGATGATGAGCCCAGATTCCGCGAAATGGCTTGAGGCCATGAAATCTGAGATGGGATCCATGTATGAGAACAAAGTATGGAATTTGGTTGACTTGCCCGATGATCGGCAAGCCAAAGAGAATAAATGGATCTTCAAGAAGAAGACTGACGCTGACGGTAATTTAACTGTCTACAAAGCTCGACTTGTTGCGAAAGGTTTTTGACAAGTTCAAGGAGTTGACTTCGATGAGACCTTCTCACCCGTAGCGATGCTCAAGTCTGTCCGAATGATGTTAACAATTTCCTCATTTTATGATTATGAAATTTGGCAAATGGATGTCAAAATTGCATTCCTTAATGGATATCTTAAAGAAGAGTGGTGTATGATGCAACCAGAAGGTTTTTTCGATCCTAAAGGTGCCAACAAAGTGTGCAAGCTCCAGCGATCCATTTATGGACTGGTGCAAGCATCTCGGAGTTGGAATATACGCTTTGATAGTGTGATCAAAGCATATGGTTTTATATAGACTTTTGGAGAAGCATGTATTTACAAGAAAGTGAGTGGGAGCTCTGTAGAATTTCTGATATTATATGTGGATGACATATTGTTGATCGGAAATGATATATAATTTCTGGATAGCATAAAAGGATACTTGAATAAGAATTTTTCAATGAAAGACCTCAGAGAAGCTGCTTATATATTGGGCATCAAGATCTATAGAGATAGATCAAGACGCTTAATTGGACTTTCACAAAGCACATACCTTGATAAAGTTTTGAAGAAGTTCAAAATGGACCAGTCAAAGAAAGGGTTCTTGCCTGTGTTACAAGGTGTGAAGTTGAGTCAGACTCAATGTCCGACCACTGCAGAAGATAGAGAAAAAATGAAAGTCATTCCCTATGCCTCAGCCATAGGTTCTATCATGTATGCAATGCTGTGTACCAGACTTGATGTGTGCCTTGCTATAAGTTTAGCAGGGGGTACCAAAGTAATCCAGGAGTGGATCACTAGACAGCGATCAAGAACATCCTAAAATACCTGAAAAGTACTAAGGATATGTTTCTTGTTTATGGAGGTGACAAAGAGCTTGTCGTAAATGGTTACGTCGATGCAAGCTTTAACACTGATCCGGATGACTCAAAGTCACAAACCGGATACGTATTTATATTGAATGGTGGAGCCGTCAGTTGGTGCAGTTCCAAGCAAAGTGTCGTGGCGGGATCTACGTGTGAAGTGAAGTACATAGCTGCTTTGGAAGCAGCAAATGAAGGAGTCTGGATGAAGGAGTTCATATCCGATCTAGGTGTAATACCTAGTGCATCAGGTCCAATGAAAATCTTTTGTGACAATACTGGAGCAATAGCCTTGGCGAGGGATTCTAGATTTCACAAGAGAACCAAACACATCAAGAGACGCTTCAATTCATCAGCGATCAAGTCAAGGAGGGAGACATAGAAGTTTTCAAAATACAGACGGATTTCAATGTTGCATACCCGTTGACTAAGCCTCTTCCACAAGCAAAACATGATCAACACCAAGACTCCATGGGTGTTAGAACCATTACTATGTAATCTAGATTATTGAATCTAGTGCAAGTGGGAGACTGAAGGAAATATGCCCTATAGGCAATAATAAAGTTGTTATTTATATTTCCTTATATCATGATAAATGTTTATTATTCATGCTAGAATTGTATTAACCGGAAACTTAGTACATGTGTGAATACATAGGCAAAACAGAGTGTCCCTAGTATGCCTCTACTTGACTAGCTTGTTAATCAAAGATGGTTAAGTTTCCTAACCATAGACATGTGTTGTCATTTGATGAACGGGATCACATCATTAGAGAATGATGTGATGGACCAGACCCATCTGTTAGCTAGCATAATGATCGTTTTGTTTTATTGCTATTGCTTTCTTCATGACTTATACATGTTCCTTTGACTATGAGATTACGCAACTCCCGAATACCGGAGGAACACCTTGTGTTCTATCAAACGTCACAACCTAGCTGGGTGATTATAAAGATGCTCTACAGGTGTCTCCGAAGGTGTTTGTTGAGTTGGCATAAATCGAGATTAGGATTTGTCACTCCGTGTATTAGAGAGGTATCTCTGGGCCCTCTTTGTAATGCACATCACTATAAGCCTTGCAAGCAATGTGACTAATGAGTTAGTTGCGGGATGAGGCATTACGGAACGAGTAAAGAGACTTGCCGGTAACGAGATTGAACTAGGTATGATGATACCGACGATCGAATCTCGGGCAAGTAACATACCGATGACAAAGGGAATGGTGTATGTTGTTATGCGGTTTGACCGATAAAGATCTTCGTAGAATATGTAGGAGCCAATATGAGCATCCAGGTTCCACTATTGGTTATTGACCAGAGATGTGTCTCGGTCATGTCTACATAGCTCTCGAACTCGTAGGGTCCGCACGCTTAACGTTCGATGACGATTTGTATTATGAGTTATGTGTTTTGGTGACCGAGGTTTGTTCGGAGTCCCGGATGAAATCACGGACATGACGAGGAGTCTCGAAATGGTTGAGAGGTAAAGATTCATATATTGGAAGGTTATAGACGGACACCGGAGTGGTTCCGAAGAAGATCGGGGATTTTTCGGAGTATCGGGAGGTTACCGGAACCCCCTGGGAAAGTTAATGTGCCTCATGGGCCATAGTTGAGAGGAGGAGGCAGCCATAGGAGGTGGAGCGCGCCCCCAAGCCCAATCTGAATTGGACAAGGGGTGGGGGCGCGGCCCCCCTTTCCTTCTCCCTCTCCACCTCTTTCCCTTTTCCCCCTCCGTTGGAAGGAAGGAGGGGGGCGAATCCTACTTGGACTGGGAGTCCAAGTAGGACTCCTCCCTTAGCGCGCATGTAGGATCGAAAGTATGTCTAGAGGGGGGTGATTAGACTACTTGACCAAATAAAAATCTAGCCTTTTCCCAATTTTAGTTCTTGGCAGATTTTAACAACTTAGCACAAGTCAAGCAATCAACCTACACATGCAATTCTAAGAGTATAGCAGCGGAATGTAAAACAATTGCATATGTAGGTAAAGGGAGGAGTTCGAGGGAGCAAACGCAATGTTGACACAGAGATTTTTTATCCGTGGTTCCGATAGGTGGTGCTATCGTACATCCACGTTGATGGAGACTTCAACCCACAAGGGGTAACGGTTGTGTGAGTCCACGGAGGGCTCCACCCATGAAGGGTCCACGAAGAAGCAACCTTGTCTATCCCACCATGGCCGTCGCCCACGAAGGACTTGCCTCACTAGGGTAGATCTTCACGAAGTAGGCGATCTCCTTGCCCTTACAAACTCCTTGGTTCAACTCCACAATCTTGTCGGAGGCTCCCAAGTGACACCTAGCCAATCTAGGAGACACCACTCTCCAAGAAGTAACAAATGGTGTGTTGATGATGAACTCCTTGCTCTTGTGCTTCAAATGATAGTCTCCCCAACACTCAACTCTCTCTCATAGGATTGGATTAGGTGGAAAGAAGATTTGAGTGGAAAGCAACCTGGGGAAGGCTAGAGATCAAGATTTATGTGGTTGGAATGGAATATCTTGACCTCAACACAAGTGTAGGTGGTTCTCTCTCAAAAAATATGTATTGGAAGTGTAGGCATGTTCTGATGGCTCTCTCCACGAATGAAGAGTGGGTGGAGGGGTATATATAGCCTCCACACAAAATATAACCGTTACACACAAATCACCAAACTCGGTGGGACCGATTCAGAGAACTCAGTCAGACCGATTTGGTTCATAATGTGACCGTTAGGTGTTTCGGTGGGACCGACATGTCAACTCGGTGGGACCGATATCATTAGGGTTAGGGCATAACGTAATCTCGGTGAGACCAATTACACAGACTCGGTGTGACCGATTTTGGTAATAGACTAACAGAGAGTTGGTCAGGCAAACTCGGTGGGACCGATTCGCTCATCTCGTGGGGCCGAAACGTTACGAAAAGGAAACAGAGAGTTTCCATTGCAATCTCGGTGGGACCGATCGCTCATCTCGGTTGGACCGAAATGTTACGAAGGGAAACAGAGAGATTACAATCCCATCTCGGTGAGACCGAGATCCCTATCGGTGAAACCGAAAAGACTAGGGTTTCTGGCAGTGGCCATGTCAAGTGAACTCGGTGGCTCCGGATAGAAAGAATCGGTGGGTCCGAGTTGGACTTTTGGTTTGGGACATATGTGGATATGAGAAAGTAGTGGAGGATTTTGGAGCATATCACTAAGCATTTTGAGCAAGCACCTCATTAAGCAACACCTCATCCCTTCTTAATAGTATTGGCTTTTCCTATAGACTCAATGTGATCTTAGATCACTAAAATAGAAAATCTAGAGTCTTGTGCTTTGAGCTTGAGCCAATCTTTTGTCCTTAGCATTTTGAAGGGTCCACTTTCTAATCCATGCCATGCCAATCATTGAGCTTTCCTGACCTATCTATCTTGAAATAGCATTAGCTCAATGAGCTATATGTTGTTAGGAATTACCAAAACCACCTAGGGATAGTTGCACTTTCAATCTCCCCCTTTTTGGTAATTGATGACAACATATAGATCAATGCTTCGACAAATGATAAAAAGTATTGAAAAAAATCGTCGCTTTGAGAGGTATGTGATAAGCAAGAGCTCCCCCTAAATTTGTACATTATTTAAAATTTGCTTTTGAATGCAAATGCACAATCGATTAGGATCATGGGTTACTCTTCCATGTCACATACATCTTGGTGGAGCGCTCAAAATTATAGAAGTTAAAACACATGCACTCATCACCAATAAAGTGAAGCATTAAGGGTAGCATATGATCAAACACATGATCAACAAGTATCTCACAAGAACATAAAGTAGCATCACAATCACACAATAAAGTTTCAAACCAAACCAAATAAGTGCAAAGAGAGATAAAAAACCAACTCTCTCTCTCTCTCGAAGCCTATGATCTATACATCTTTCTCCCCCTTTGGCAACAAGTTACCAAAAAGTTCAAAAATGCATAGTGCTAAACGACTCTCAGGCTTGATCTTCGGTAGGAGGTGTTGAGAGAACTCCAAGGACTAAGGCTTCTGATGAAGTAGCTGGAGCTGGTGGAGTAGCTGCTAGAGGTGGAACTGGAGCTGTAGCTGCTGGTGCTGATGCTAGGGCTCTAGTGTCTGTCATTGGCACTACAGCAGATCTCTGTCCTCTGGGCACTCTAGCAAAAGCATTTGTGGTAGACTTGCCCTTCTTCTGCTCTGCTTCCTCCTGAAGTTGCTGAACTGCAGTTTGGATTTCTATTACCTTGACATCAAGGTCATAGAATTTTGTCTCAATAATCCTTTCCAAGCTCTCCTGGTTCTTGGTCAGGGTGGCCAAGCCCTTCTCAATCCTCAGGGTGGATTGGATCAGATATCCAAGCTGGTCTTGCTTGCTCTTCAAGAATACCTGAGATGCCTCTTCCACAGTTGGCATCTTTGCAGCCTTCTCTGCCTTAGCCTTCTCTCTCTTTTCATGTGCTTGAGCTGAAGACGGTTCATTCTCATTCATCAACAGTGTTATCTTCAAATTCAGGATAGATGGGCAGATGCTCCTTATCCAAGATGTACTTGCCTTTGCCCATCTTTGAGTTGATGACCTCTTGAATGTGTGAGGCATACCCACAACTTCTCTTCTGATCAGCTGCAGTCCTCTTGATTGTTCAACAATCAGGCTCATGACTTTGAACTCCTGTGGGACATCAAATATGTGCAGCAAGTTGATGGCATGTCCTCTGATCATCTTGTGATCACCTGACTTGGGTAGCAGTGTGTGCCTTAAGATCCAATTAATAGCTGGCAGACCAGACAACAGATAGTGTACAGATCCAAACTTGTGTGTATCCAAAGCAGCATCTGGGATGTCCTTGTACATGTTGGCCATACTGTTGTGGCCTTTCTTCTTCTCTGCATAAATGTCCAGGTCATCCACATGTTCCTCAGGAGCATTTATGAGCTTGGCCCACTCATCAACTGTAGATTGGTACCTAGTACCCTCAGACATCCACACTATTCTTCCATCTGGATAGAAGTGGGCAGTGGAGTAAAACTGCATGATGAGCTCATCATTCCACTTGGTGAGCTTCTGGGCAACAAAAGTGTCCACTCCACATGCCTTGAAGCTATCAAGCACACCAGCGAAGTGATCTTCATTCTCCTTGATGAACTCCCAGTCAACCCATCTCATGTCACACACAATGGGCTTCTTGTCAAGCAGAATAGTCTCATAGAAGTCCTGTTGTTCTTAGTGTGGAAACTGTAGTCCACAGCAGTCCTTCTCCTGATAGCATAGGGATCAGACTCTCTCCATAGTCTCAGTCCTGCATCCTTCCTGATTTTCATATTCTCTACAACTGGGTGTGCATCAGTGTGGTCAGGGATCTTGGGCTTTAGCTTGCTCAGCACAACAGAATCATCTTCTTCTTCTTCAGCAGCTTGAGGCACTGGGGCCTTGTTCTTCTCTTTAGCAGGTATGTTCCTAGTGCTTCTCTTGGGTTTTGGCTTTGGAGCTGGAGCAACAGCCTTGGGAGCAGCTTTGGGCTTTGATGGAGCAGCCCCTGATTTAATTGCATCTCCCATAAGCTTTTGTGCTTTGGGTGCTGGTGCAGCATCCTCTTCCTCTTCTTCAGAATATCTCATCATAGATGGCTTCCCAATAACTCTGGCAATGGTCTTCTTGACCCTTTCTTTTCTCTTCTTGCCATCTCCAGTTTCCTTGGGTTCAAGAGTGAACTCCATTGTTTCTCCTGTGGAGGCTCTGGCTTTTGACATTGGAACTCTTCTTGCTGGAGCCTTTGTTTTCAGACCTGGCTTGTTGCAGCAGCTGTGCCATACTCCTTCTTCAGCACTTTCTTCTTCGAAGTGGCTTCATCCTCAACAGCCACATAATCTTCATCCTCAGAGTCAGAATTTCTCTTCTTCCTTGTCCTTGTGGCAGCCTTTGGCAGATTGCTTGGTGTGCTCCTGCTGCCCTCATCATAGTTGCTAGAGGGACTAGTGCCCTCACTCAACTGAACCTGCTCTTCTGACTTGTTCTGGTTGTCACTTTGGTCTGACATCTCTGCAAATACTCTGACAGCAGACCCTGTGAATAGGTTATAGATGAGGTAGAGTGGATGAGCATCACAAAGTACATGAGTTTTGCAAAAAGGATGACTTAAAAACTTAGTTTTAGTTCTTCACAGAAAGCATTTCGGATCTACCGATTTGTAAACTCGGTGATACCGAAGCAGCTTTTGGAACCTAAACTAGTGAACTCGGTCAGACCGAGTCACAGTTCGGTGGTACCGAGACTGCTAGGGTTTCACAAAGAATCGAACTCGGTCACATCGATTTGCAGTTTTCAATCAGACCGAAAACGCGTGTGCTTTGGCCTAGGCCAAAATCGGTCAGACCGATTTCTACAACTCGGTCGGTCTGAGATGAATTCGGCGGAGACCTAACCCTAAATTTTCAAATCAAAACTAATCTACGGGATGTTTTCGCTGGACAGGATGATTTCAATCGTGGCAAAGATCATGGCAAAGCAATGTGCTAAGAATCGGAGTTAGGGATTAGCACAAAGGTCAAGTTCGTACCCTAGTTCGGCGACGAACTTGCTACGGCGGCAACGGCGGTGAGGATTTCCGTTGACGGCGGTGGAGACCAGTGGCAGGAGGTCGCTGGCGATGAGAGGACGATCCGGAGACCCGAAGAGGCAGAGCAGGTTATGCGTGGGTGAGAGGGTTCGGAAAAATTTCCAAAATTTGGCCCGTCGGTATATATAACCTGACCCTGTCGGTGTGACCGAGTGGAACGACTCGGTGGCACCGAGATGCAAAACTGCAAGCAGTTACTGCAACTTGGTGTGACCGAAAAGTTCTAATCGGTTGCACCGAGATTGAAAACCCTAGATCAACTTAGTGACTCGGTAGGACCGAAAATAATGAATCGGTCAGACCGAGATGCACAAAGAGGTTTTGGAGGTTTAAGTCTATGACGAATCGGGAACTCCGAGTGCTCCTCACACAGAGTGGTTCGAATCTGACTTGATCAAACTTTGTGATGTAGCATGAATAGAGTTTGAGATGAGAAAATCATAGATAGCTAGAGGGAGTTCTTAGGAATTCTTGTCCATCCATTTGGCAAAAGAGAAAGAGCCAAACAATCGAAACAACAAATGGATGTCCTCGAATGAGTGAAATATGCAACCAACATGCTCACACAATAAAATGGCAAATGAAATATGTGACAAAGCATGCACAAACACTCTAGCATCTATCAAGCAATTTGGCGATGACTAGGTCATCTATATATGAGTATATTGACTTAGGAGTCAAATGAGAACATTTGATCATAGGTCATACTCATCGTTTAAGCTCAAGTGGGGTTACCACTTTTACATAAAGCATTGATGTGTTCACACCATTAGAGTTGCTTTGACTCAATTGATTAGAGTAAAGCTCCCCCTAGATGTGATATCCCCCTTAGAGGGATGAACTAACCTTGGGTTTTGTCGATGATGACTTCATGTAGGTGTTGAAGATGTAGATGCTCAATGTTGATGTAGATCATTTGGAGCAATCCTTTGGAGTGAGTTGCACTTTCAATACCTACACGGGTTAGTCCCAGAGGGAACAAACAAGGATATCCATAGACATAGAGTGATGCATACACAAGATGATGTCCATGAAAGCATTAGGTTACCTTATTCCTTGTCTTACCAACAAGAGGGTTTGTGACTCCTTGAACTAGTGCAAGATATGGAAGTTATTTGCACTTGTTCTTGCCAAAATGATAAGAGTGAAGTATGTTGGCGGAGTCACCCTCAAGAACTCTCTAGTTCTTCTTCTTCTGGATCCACACCATCTTGATGGGAATCCTTGGAGTTGTAGTTGTACTTGATGAAGTAGAACTTGATGTAGTCTTGGGAACCCACTTGACCAAGGCCTTAGGCGCTTCTTCAAATGCATCAATTTCCTCTTGAAGCTTGTCCTTGCCTTTTTGCTTGTGGTCTTGTGGTGGAAGATCATCTTGAGCTTGTGTCCCTTTGAAAGAAGTAGGATCATACTTCTCTTGTTGAGGAACAAACTTCGTCTTGGGGTATTGATCTTCTTCCCACTCAACTCCATTGGCATTGAACTTTCGTTCAAAACCAACACCTTGATTCTTCCGGTGTCTTCCTTGCTTGCGCACAATTTCCTCAAATTGCTTACTTCCGGCAAGGCTCTTGTAAACACCTTTCTCTATAATTCCCTTCAATAAGCTATTTTCTTGCTCAAGTGTAACTTGGCTAAGAGAATCATTAGTGGAATCAAGAGAATTACTAGAAGCAACAATATTGGATTTAGCATGATTGTTGTTACCACTAGATGAAGCATCTTTCTTGTTCTTGTTGCTAGATTTAACTTGTGGCACGTCAGTAGACAAGAGTAAACGGTTGGCAATGTAAGAAGAACTTTTCTTGCGAAGATCATCATTGGTTGCCTTTGAAAACTCATGCTCTTGCTCAAGGTTGAGCTTTTCAAAGCGTAGCTTATCATGAGTCTTTAAAAGTTCTCGATGATTTTCCAAGGTAGTTTCATGAGCTAACTTAAGAGTGTTTAGTTCTTTAGTTAGACGCTCAATCTCCTTCTTATCATCATCATTCGTTTTATCTTGATTAGCATGATTTATTGACATTTCATCATAGTCTTTATCACTAGAGTTGTCAACAAGTAAATCATCATCACCTAGCAAATCATCTTCATCACTATATAAATCAACAAACTCGGGATGTGTTACCTTTGGACCTTTGGCCATGAAGCATCTTCCAATTCCTTCATTTGGTGAGTCAAATATGTCGTAGGAGTTGGTTGACACAAGTGCTAGACCGGCAACACCTTCATCTTGAGTATATTCGGAGTCGGAGTGATAACTTCTTTCGAAGTGATTGTCGGAGTCGGAGCCGGATACCCATTCACCAACATGAGCTTGATGTCTTCTTTTTGTGTAGCTCCTTGATGACTTTTCCTTCCTTTCCGAGTCCTTGCTTCTCCGAGAGGGTCTTCGTTCATAACGATCATCTCTACTCCTCCTTTCTCTTGGTGGTGATTCTTCTCTTCTACTTCTTCTTTTGGGAGAATCTTCTCTTCTTTTGTAGGGTGCCGTACACTCATTTGAGTAGTGTCCGGGCCTTCCACAATTGTAGCAATTACGCTCATGACTAGAAGATCTTTTGTCATTGTAGGACCTTGACTTGGAACTTCTTTCTTTGCTTCTACTCTTGTAGAACTTGTTGAAGTTCTTGACCATTAGGCTCAATTCTTCATTGAAGGTTTGTTTCTCACTTGATGATGTGGGAGCATCGCACGAAGCTTTGTAAGCACCACTAGACTTGTTGTGAAGCTCTTCCTTATCCTTGAGTGACATCTCATGAGCAACAATTCTTCCAATGACTTCCGTTGGCTTGAGATCTTTGTAATTGGGCATCATTTGGATCAATGTGCACAAGGTATCATATTTTCCATCCAAGGCTCTTAGGATCTTCTTGATGATGAATTTGTCGGTCATCTCTTCACTTCCTAAGCCGGCAATCTCATTTGTGATGAGAGCAAGCCTAGAGTACATTTCGGCGACACCTTCACCATCCTTCATTTTGAACTTGTCAAGTTGACTTTGAAGCACATCCAATTTGGATTCCTTGACGGAGTCGGTACCTTCGTGCATATCAATCAAAGTATCCAAAATTTCCTTTGCATTCTCAAGACGGCTGATTTTGTTGAATTCTTCGGGGCACAATCCATTGAAGAGAATATCACAAGCTTGAGCATTGTATTGTAGCATCTTCAACTCTTCCGCGGTAGCTTCACGGTTTGGTTCTCTCCCATCAAAGAATTCACCTTGCTAGACAATACACACAATAGCCCAAACGGCGGGGTTATGTCCAAGAATATGCATTTTCATCTTATGCTTCCAACTAGCAAAATTGTACCATCAAAGTAAGGACCTCTACGGTGGTAATTTCCCTCGCTAGAGGCCATACTCTCCTTGGTTGTAAACACTCAACTCTCTCTCATAGGATTGGATTTGGTGGAAAGAAGATTTGAGTGGAAAGCAACTTGGGGAAGGCTAGAGATCAAGATTTATGTGGTTGGAATGGAATATCTTGACCTCAACACAAGTGTAGGTGGTTCTCTCTCAGAAAATATGTATTGGAAGTGTAGGCATGTTCTGATGGCTCTCTCCAAGAATGAAGAGTGGGTGGAGGGGTATATATAGCCTCCACACAAAATCTAACCGTTACACACAAATCACCAAACTCGGTGGGACCGATTCAGAGAACTCGGTCAGACCGATTTGGTTCATAATGTGACCGTTAGGTGTTTCGGTGGGACCAACATGTCAGCTCGGTGGGACCGATATCATTAGGGTTAGGGCATAACGTAATCTCGGTGAGACCGATTACACAAACTCGGTGTGACCGATTTTGGTAATAGACTAACAGAGAGTTGGTCAGGCAAACTCGGTGAGACCGATTCGCTCATCTCGGTGGGGCCGAAATGTTACGAAAAGGAAATAGAGAGTTTGCATTGCAATCTCGGTGGGACCGATCACTCATCTCGGTTGGACCGAAACGTTACGAAGGGAAACAGAGAGATTACAATCCCATCTCGGTGAGACCGAGATCCCTATCGGTGAGACCGAAAAGACTAGGGTTTCTGGCAGTGGCTATGTCAAGTGAACTCGGTGGCTCCGGATAGAATGAATCGGTGGGTCCGAGTTGGACTTTTGGTTTTGACATATGTGGATATGAGAAAGTAGTGGAGGGTTTTGGAGCATATCACTAAGCATTTTGAGCAAGCACCTCATTAAGCAACACCTCATCCCTTCTTAATAGTATTGGCTTTTCCTAGAGACTTAATGTGATCTTGGATCACTAAAATAGAAAATGTAGAGTCTTGTGCTTTGAGCTTGAGTCAATCTTTTGTCCTTAGCATTTTGAAGGGTCCACTTTCTAATCCATGCCATGCCAATCATTGAGCTTTCCTGAAATATCTATCTTGAAATAGCATTAGCTCAATGAGCTATATGTTGTTAGGAATTACCAAAACCACCCAGGGATAGTTGCACTTTCAGCGCCCCTCCTTGGCCATCGGCCTCCTCCTCCCCCCTTTATATACGGGGGCGGGGGGCACCCCAAAGTAACACCAAGATTTGTTTTAGCCGTGTGCGGTGCCCCCCTCCACAGTTTACTCCTCCGGTCATAGCGTCGTAGTGCTTAGGCGAAGCCCTTGCGCGGATCACATCACCAACACCATCACCACGCCGTTGTGCTGATGGAACTCTCCCTTGACCCTCTACTGGATCAAGAGCTGAGGGACGTCATCGAGCTGAATGTGTGCTGAACATGGAGGTGCCGTACGTTTGGTACTTGGATCGGTTGGATCGTGAAGACGTTCGACTACATCAACCGCGTTAACTAAACGCTTCCGCTTTCGGTCTACGAGGGTACGTGGACACACTCTCCCCCTCTCGTTGCTGTGCATCTCCTAGACAGATCTTGCATGATCGTAGGATTTTTTTTGAAATTGCATGCTACGTTCCCCAACAAAATCAATATGGTAAAAACCCCCATCTTTTTATCCTTAATGGAAACAATACTAATACGTGCCTCGCTACCCCTACTGTCAATGGGTGAGGACACAACAAGATTGAACCCATCACAAAGCATCTCTCCAATTGCAAGAAAAACCAATCTAGTTGGCCAAACCAAATCGATAGATCGAAGGGAAATAGAAAGCTATCTTAATCATGCATAAAAGGGTTCAGAAAAGAAAAAAAATCATAGATAATGTGATCATAAATCCACAATTCATCGGATCTCTACAAACGCACCGCAAAAGAAGATTACATCGAATAGATCTCCAAGAACATCAAGGAGAACATTGTATTGAAGATCAAAGAGAGATAAGAAGCCATCTAGCTACTAGCTATGGACCCGTAGGTCTGTGGTAAACTACTCCCACATCATCGGAAGGGCAGCAAGGTTGGTGTAGAGGCCCTCCGTGATCGAATCCCCCTCCGACGGAATACCGGAAAAGGCCCCAAGATGGGATCTTACGAGAACAGAAGCTTGCGGCGGCAGAGAAGTATTTTTGGTGTGTCCTCTGGTGTAGGGGGAATATTTGGGCATTTATGGAGCTGGAGTTAGGGTTAGGAGATCCACGGGGGGCCCACAAGCCCCCTAGCCGCGCCCCAGGGCCTGTGGCCCCCTCGTGGGTCTTCTAGCCTCTTCCTGAAGCTTCGTCGGTGTCTTGTTGTCCAAGAAAAATCATTAAAAAGTTTCATTCTGTTTGGACTCCGTTTGGTATTGATTTTCTGTAAAAGGCAAAAACAAGAAAAAATCAGCAACTGGCACTGGCACTAGGTCAATAGGTTAGTCCCAAAAATTGATATAAAATAGCATATAAATGCATATAAAACATCCAAGATAGATAATATAATAGCATGGACCACTAAAAAAATTATAGATACGTTGGAGACATATCAATGCCCTCCGGCACTGGCGACGATGGTGGTGTGTTAGGGGCGATGACTGACGTGGCTTGAACTGCATTGGTTTTTCCCCAAGGTGGAAGGGATGATGCAGCACATCTACGCAAGTATTTTCCTCGGTTTATGAAACCAAGGTTATCAAACCAGTAGAAGAACCAAGCAACACTATGTAAACGGTACCTGCACACAAAGAACAAATCCTCGCAACCCAACGCGTAAGAGGGGTTGTCAATCCCTCCTCGGTAAAAGATAGATTAAATAGTATGAGTTTGGGTAAATAGATATGAATAAATCACGAAATAAAAGATGTAAATAAAAAGTGCAGTAAGGTATTTTTGGGTTTTTGGAATAATAGATGTGAAAACAAATACGGTAAAATATATATCAGAAAGCCATATGATAAAAGATAGACCCCGGGGCCGTAGATTTCACTAGTGGCTTCTCTCGAGAAAATAACATACGGTGGGTAAACAAATTACTGTTGGGAAAATGATAGAAGAACAAATAATTATGACGATATCCAAGGCAATAATCAATATATAGGCATCACATCCAAAATTAGTAGACCGAAACTATTCTGCATCTACTAGTATTACTCCACACATCGACCGCTATCCAGCATGCATCTAGTGTATTAAGTTCATGGAGAAACCGAGTACTGCAATAATAACGATGCCATGATGTAGAAAAGATCTATTCATGTAGAAATATACCCCATCTTGTTATCCTTAATAGCAAAGATGCATACGTGCCTCGCTACCCCTTCTGTCAATGGGTGAGGACATCGTAAGATCGAACCCATCACAAAGCACCTCTTCCCATGGCAAGAAAAATTGATCTAGCTGGCCTAGATAAACCAATGATTCAAAGAATAAATACGAGGCTATAAATAATCATGCATATAGGAGATCAAAGAAGACTCAAATAATATTCATGGACAGAAACTGATCATGAACTCGAACTTCATCGGATCCCAACAAACACACCGCAAAAAGTCATTACATCAAATAGATCTCCAAGAGACCATTGTATTGAGAATCAAAAAGAGAGAAGAAGCCATCTAGCTACTGCCAAAGGACCCATAGGTCTATGGTGAACTACTCATGCATCATCAGAGAGGCACCAATGAGGATGATCAACCCCTCCGTGATGGTGTTTGATTGGATCTCATGGTTCTGGAACTTGCAGTGACTGGAATTGCATTTCGTCTCCTCCCCTAGGGTTTCTGAAATATTTGGGTATTTATAGAGCTGAGAGGCAGTGGAGAGGACCTCTGTGGGCGCCATGATACATCAGGGCGCGCAAGGTGCCTCTGGCGCGCCCTTGTGTATCATGGGCCCCACGGGCCTCCCCTTAGGTGCTTCCTTGGCTCCCAAGTTGTCTTCAATCTCCAAAATGTTTCACTGCGTTTCGACTCCATTTGGTACTGATATTCTACAAAGTAAAAAACAAGCAATAAACAACAACTTGCACTGGGCACCATGTCAATAGGTTAGTCCCAAAAAATGATATAAAGTTGCTATAAATGATTGTAAAACATCCAAGAATGTTAATATAACAGCATGGAACAATCAAATATTATAGATACATTGGAGACGTATCAGCATCCCCAAGCTTAATTCCTGCTCATCCTCGAGTAGGTAAATGATAAAAAACAGAATATTTGGTGTGGAAGAATGCTGCCTAACATATTCATCACATATTATTTTCTTTTGTAGCATGGACATTTGGACTTTTAGATGGTTCAAAGCAATAGTCTAGTTTTGACATGAAAATTTCAATACTCAAGCATATCAACAAGCAACCATGCCATCCAAAATATCAACACTAAAGAAAGTTATCTCTAGGCCACCATGCTCAATCATTGATCCATTCATGAAACACACTCAAATATTAGCTACACCCAATGCTCAAGTACAATCATAGTGCTCCCTAGTTGGTGCTTTATAAGAGAAGATGGAGACTCAAATAAAAATAAAAATTGCATAAAGTAAATAGATAGGCCCTTCGCAGAGGGAAGCAGAGATTTGTAGGGGTGCTAGAGCTCAAAGCTTAAATTGAGAGATAAAAATATTTTGAGAGGCATGCTTTTCCCGTCAATGAAATTGACCGAGTAATTCCCAACACTTTCCATGCTATGTACATCATAGGTGGTTCCCAAACATTAAATAAAGTTTATTCATTTTTCCACAATACTTTCACACTCCATGGCTGCCGTATCCACGGGTATTGTCCATACCAACACTCTCCAAGGAATTTATTATTTGACAACATAAAGAAAATTTCTTTTTCTTTTCAGGACTGGGCATCCCTATTACCGCCACTCTCGTGCAATGACAAGTGAATAAACACTCATCTTGAGAATAACACGTCTAGCATGAAAATTTTTGGCCACCCCTTGCCGCTTCATGAGCGGTACGGGCACACAAAAAGGAAATTGATTTTGAAAATTAGAGTTGGCACATACAAATTTACTTAGAACGGCACGGAAATACCACATATAGCTAGGTATGGTGGACTCATATGGCAAAACTGGGTTTAAGGATTTTGGATGCACAAGTATTATTTCTACTTAGTACAAGTGGGGGCTAGCAAAAAGATTGAAAGCAACCAACAATGAAACGAAAATTCTCATAAACGAGCATTAAATATAACTAACACCGAATAATGCACCACAAGTAGGATGTAATTTCATTGCATAACTATTGACTTTCATGCTTGCATACGGAATCACAAACCTTAACACCAATATTCTTACTAAAGCATAATTACTCACCAACATGACTCACATATTACTATCTTCATCTCTCAAAACTATTACAAAGAATCAAGTTTATTTTTCCAATGATCTTCATGAAAGTTTTTATTATATCCCTCTTGAATATCTATCACTTTGGGACTAGTTTCATATGTTGCATTTGCTTTTGACAAGCTCAAACAAATTTAAGTGAAGAACATGAGCATAAAAAATTTCATATCTCAAAATAATGTAAGTGAAGCATGAGAGAATTTCTTCAAAAATTTATTAACTCTCAAATAAATCGAAGTGAAGCATGATAGTATTTCTTCGAAAATAATAAAGCACACCATGCTCAAAAAGATATAAGTGAAGCACTAGAGCAATTCCATAGCTCAAAAAAATAATTAAGTGAAGCACATAGAGCAATTCTAACAAATCATAGCATAATTTTGGCTCTCTCAAAGAGGTGTGTCCAGCAAGGATACTTGTGAATAACTAAAAACCAAAACACAACGCAACGAAAACAAAATCTGTCAAAAACAGAACAGTCTGTAGTAATCTGGACTTTGACCATACTTCTGTAACTCTAAAAATTCTGAAAAATTAGGACAACGTAGGAAATTTGTATATCAATCTTGTGTAAAAAAATCAGAAACTTTCATCACTTTTGTGATATTTCACAATTCTGCTACTGGACGCATACGTTTCTGTTTTCCAACAAGATCAAATGAACTATCACTCAACATGATCCCAAAGGCTTTACTTGGCGCAAACACTAATTAAAACATAAAAAACACAATCATAACAGTAGCATAATTGTGCAAACATTCAAGAACATAAATAAAAAGGTAGAAATAAATTTTATTCATTAGGTTGCCTCCCAACAAGCATTATAGTTGTATGCCCCTAGCTAGGCGTAATGCATAGATTCAAGTATTGCCATCTTTGGTTTTTGATCCACAGGATACCCTCATGATTGATTCATATGGTGGCTTAATTCTTGTTCTAGGGAAGTGTTCAATATCCTTCCTTAATGGAAATTGAAATTTAATATTGCCTTCTTTCATATCAATCACCGCACCTATAGTGCGTAAAAATGGTCTACCAAGTATAATTGGACAAGACGAATTGCAACCAATATCAAGAACAATAAAACCTATGGGCACATGGTTCCTATTTGCAAGAATAAGAACATCATTAATTCTTCCCAAAGGCCTTTTAATAATAGAATCCGGCAAGTGTAAATTAAGAGAACATTCTTCAATATTGGTAAGACCAAGCACATCACAAAGACATTTCGGAATTGTGGAAACACTAGCACCCAAATCACATAAAGCAAAGGACTCATAATTTTGAATCTTGATTTTAATGGTAGGTTCCCATTCATCATGTAATTTTCTAGGAATTGAAATCTCTAATTCCAACTTTCCTTCTAAATCTTTCATCATGGCATCCACAATATGTTTAGTAAAAGCTTTATTTTGTTCATAAGCATGGGGTGAATTAATCATGGATTGTAACAAAGAAATACATTCAATCAAAGAACAACTATCATAATTAAAGTCTTTGTAATCCAAAAGAGTGGGCACATCACTAGTTAAAGTTTTGACCTCTCCAAACCCACTTTTATCAATTTATTCATCAAGATTTTCACCCTCCGAATTATTGGGGCGCCCTCTAGCTAAAGTTGACTCTTCTTCAGCCCCATTATCATCAATTTTAATCTTACTAAACAAGAAATCAATAGAAGAAACACCAATCACTTTAAGATCTTCATCACTTTTATCCTTTAGAGAAATTGGCTTAGCGGCCATTTGATTTACTAGTGTAGCTTGTGCATCAGATATTTTTCCTAGCAAATTTTCTGCATGAGCATACTTGGATTGGAGATTAGAAACTTCTGTACTAACAACATCGTTGTTTTGTTATAGCATCTAGCATAGTAGAGTGTTCTTTAAGTTCTTCGGTAAAATACTTATTGTGCTCAAATTGTGTAGTCATATATTCCTTGGTACTTTTCTCAATTTCAAGCAAAATATTGGGGTAGGGAATATCATAGTACTTTCTTTGAGACATCGCGACTATGCAAACAAGAATGGAAGCAAACAAAAGACCTAGCGAGAAAAGGCGAATGATA
Organism: Triticum aestivum; assembly: GCF_018294505.1. Classification (NCBI taxonomy): domain Eukaryota; kingdom Viridiplantae; phylum Streptophyta; class Magnoliopsida; order Poales; family Poaceae; genus Triticum; species Triticum aestivum. The sequence continues at coordinate 472,789,298 of NC_057808.1, forward strand.
AGGAAGACGAATTAAAGGCAAATTTTTGTGAAGTGGGGAGATGAAAACGAGAACCAAATGGCAAATAATGTAAATTGCAAGGAGATGATATTTGTGATTAGAAACTTGATAGCTGTTGATGATGTCTCCACAACAACGGCGCTAAAAATTTCCTTTGACGTGGCTTGAACTGTGTTGGTTTTTTCCCCAAGGTGGAAAGGATGATGTAGCACAACTACGGCAAGTGTTCCCCTCGGTTATGAAACCAAGGTTATTGAACCAGTAGGAGAACCAAGCAACACCATGTAAATGGTACCTGCACACAAAGAACAAATCCTCGCAACCCAACGCGTAAGAGGGGTTGTCAATCCCTCCTTGGTAAAAGATAGATTAAATAGTATGAGTTTGGATAAATAGATCTGAATAAACCACGAAATAAAACATGCAAATGAAAAGTGCAGCAAGGTATTTTTGTGTTTTTGGAATAATAGATCTGAAAACAAATACGGTAAAAGATATAACGGAAAGTAATATGATAAAAGATAGACCGGGGGCCGTAGAGTTCACTAGTGCCTTCTCTTGAGAAAATAGCATACGGTGGGTAAACAAATTACTATTGGGCAATTGATTGAAGAACAAATATGACTATATCTAATGCAATGATCGATATATAGGCATCACGTCCAAGATTAGTAGACCGAAACGATTCTGTATCTACTACTATTACTCCACACATCGACCACTATCCAGCATGCATCTAGTGTATTAAGTTCATGGAGAAATGGAGTAATGCAATAAGATCGATGCCATGATGTAGAAAAGATCTATTCATGTAGGAATATACCCCATCTTTCTATCCTTAATAGCAACGATACATACGTGCCTCGCTACCTCTTCTGTCACTGGGTGAGGACACCGTAAGATCGAACCCATCACAAAGCACCTCTTCCCATGGCAAGAAAAATCGATCTAGTTGGCCAAACTAAACCAAAGATTCGAAGAAGAAATATGAGGCTTATAAATAATCATGCATATAAGAGATCAAAGAAGACTCAAATAATATTCATGGACAGAAACTGATCATAAACTCGAACTTCATCGGATCCCAACAAACACACCGCAAAAAGTCATTACATCAAATATATCTCCAAGAGACCATTGTATTGAGAATCAAAGAGAGAGAAGAAGCCATCTAGCTACTACCTACGGACCCGTAGGTCTATGATGAACTACTCACGCATCATCGGAGAGGAGCCAATGAGGATGATCAACCCCTCCGTGATGGTGTTAGATTGGATCTCGTGGTTCTGGAACTTGCAGCGGCTGGAATTGCGTTTCGTCTCCTCCCCTAGGGTTTCTAAAATATTTGGGTATTTATAGAGCTGAGAGGTAGTGGAGAGGACCTCCGTGGCCCCATGATACATCAGGGCGCGCCAGGGGCCTCTGGTGCACCCTAGTGTATCATGGGCCCCACGGGCCTCCCCTAGGTGGTTCCTTGGCTCCCAAGTTGTCTTCTGGTAAAAAAATCTACAAAAAGTTTCACTGCGTTTGGACTCCGTTTGGTACTGATATTCTGCGAAGTAAAAAACAAGCAAAAAATAGCAACTTGCACTGGGCACCATGTCAGTAGGTTAGTCCCAAAAATGATATAAAGTTGCTATAAAATGATTGTAAGACATCCAAGAATGATAATATAACAGCATGGAACAATCAAAAATTATAGATACGTTGGAGACTTATCAATGACCACCCTCGTTGAAAGAGGTGTAGGGTGCGGGCCACGAGCTACACCGTTGGTAGCAAGAAGTGAAAACAACTCTGACTTTGGTGGCGTCGGTGGCGGTTGGGTGGGGGAGTCTGGGTGACGAAGAGGGTTAAAGCGGGGTGGCAGCAACGAGGGCAAAGAGGACTAAGAGGTTAAAATCGATGGTATGGGGTGGGGGTACTAGGCTATCACTAGTGGCGGGCCAGGGGAGGACAATGCAGCCGTTCGCGCGGACGCAAACCCTACCCAAATTTGGAATGGAAATGGGTCATAGCGGACAACAAAACATACATCGATCCGCTTATGTCACCGCATTAGAGCATCTCTAGCAGATCCCATAAAACCCCGTCCGGCCTTGATTTTCTGGTGGATTTATGGGACGCTGCAAGAAACCAGCCTAACCAGGACCGGTAAAAACGGCCTGGCCAGTATTTTTTTTACGGGCGGCTGATAGGTCTCCAACGTATCTATAATTTTTATTGTTCCATGTTGTTATATTATCATTCTTGGATGTTTTACATTCATTTTATAACAACTTTATATCATTTTTTGGGACTAACCTATTGACATAGTGCCCAGTGCCAGTTGCTGTTTTTTGCTTGTTTTTTACTTCATAGAAAATCAATAACAAACAGAGTCCAAACGCAGCGAAACTTTTTGGAGAATTTTTCTGGACCAGAAGGAACAAGATGAGCCAAAGAAGTACCAGAGGGGAGCCCCGAGGGGGGCACAACCCGCATGGTCGCGCCTGGAGGCCCAAGGGATGGCACACGCATTGTTGGGGAACGTAGCAGAAATTCAAAATTTTCTACGCATCACCAAGATCAATCTATGGAGTAATCTAGCAACGAGGGGAAGGGGAGTGCATCTACATACCCTTGTAGATCGCGAGCGGAAGCGTTCAAGAGAACGGGGTTGATGGAGTCGTACTCGTCGTGATCCAAATCACCGATGATCCTAGCGCCGAACGGACGGCACCTCCGCGTTCAACACACATACGGAGCAGCAACGTCTCCTCCTTCTTGATCCAGCAAGGGGGAGGAGAGGTTGATGGAGATCCAGCAGCACGACGGCGTGGTGGTGGAAGTAGCGGGATTCCAACAGGGCTTCGCCAAGCGCTGCGGGAGGAGGGAGATATGTCACGGGAGGGAGAGGGAGGCGCCAGGGCTTGGGTATTGCTGCCCTCCCTCCCCCCACTATATATAGGGCCAAGGGAGAGGGGGGGCGCAGCCTTGGCCCTTCCTCCAAGGAAGGGTGCGGCCAGGGAGGAGTCCATCCTCCCCAAGGCACCTCGGAGGTGCCTTCCCCTTTTAGGACTCTCCCTTTCCCTTATCTCTTGGCGCATGGGCCTCTTGGGGCTGGTGCCCTTGGCCCATATAGGCCAAGGCGCACACCCCTACAGCCCATGTGGCCCCCCGGGGCATGTGGACCCCCCTTGGTGGACCCCCGGACCCCTTTCGGCACTCCCGGTACAATACCGATAAGTGCGAAACTTTTCCGGCGACCAAAATAAGACTTCCCATATATAAATCTTTACCTCCGGACCATTCCGGAACTCCTCGTGACGTCCGGGATCTCATCCGGGACTCCGAACAACTTTCGGGTTACCGCATACTAATATCTATATAACCCTAGCGTCACCGAACCTTAAGTGTGTAGACCCTACGGGTTCGGGAGACATGTAGACATGACCGAGACGACCTCTCCGGTCAATAACCAATAGCGGGATCTGGATACCCATATTGGCTCCCACATGCTCCACGATGATCTCATCGGATGAACCACGATGTCAGGGATTCAATCAATCCTGTATACAATTCCCTTTGTCTATCGATATGTTACTTGCCCGAGATTCGATCGTCGGTATCCCGATACCTTGTTCAATCTCGTTACCGGCAAGTCTCTTTACTCGTTCCGTAACACATCATCCCGTGATCAACTCCTTGGTCACATTGTGCACATTATGATGATGTCCTACCGAGTGGGCCCAGAGATACCTCTCCGTTTACACGGAGTGACAAATCCCAGTCTCGATTCGTGCCAACCCAACAGACACTTTCGGAGATACCTGTAGTGCACGTTTATAGCCACCCAGTTACGTTGTGACGTTTGGTACACCCAAAGCATTCCTACGGTATCCGGGAGTTGCACAATCTCATGGTCTAAGGAAATGATACTTGACATTAGAAAAGCTCTTAGCAAACGAACTACACGATCTTGTGCCAGGCTTAGGATTGGGTCTTGTCCATCACATCATTCTCCTAATGATGTGATCCCGTTATCAATGAAATCCAATTTCCATGGTCAGGAAACCGTAACCATCTATTGATTAACGAGCTATTCAACTAGAGGCTTACTAGGGACATGGTGTTGTCTATGTATCCACACATGTATCTGAGTTTCCTATCAATACAATTCTAGCATGGATAATAAACGATTATCATGAACAAGGAAATATAATAATAACCTATTTATTATTGCCTCTAGGGCATATTTCCAACACCCATACCCTTCCCGTCCACCCTGAACTTACCTATCACCCATACCCATACCCGTCAAGGGTACAATTATTTCCCATACCTGTCACCCGACAGGGTATATGGGTACCTGCAGGTAAAAATACCCACGTTTACAACACATTAATCAAGTAAAAAATAGTTGTAAAAAGTAACATATAATCATAAATTATTAATAGCAACACATTTTAAACAACAATGTACAACAACATATTGTAATAACGACACATTCTCATAAACAAAATACTTGCCTATAAAGCGACACATAAAAATGTTAAACAACAACACATAATCGTAAATAACAACACACATATGCATACACTTTAAGTTCAAAAAATTATGATAAATTATAGACATAATTTGACTGCACACTAGAGTTTTTACCTAGCGCGATTAGGAGGGAAAAATTAATACATTAGGATATTAAAGGAAACCCAGTTGTCAACATTTTAGATGGGTACATGGGTACACGGGCATGGGTTATACGATCCCATACCCGTACCCTCTCTACCCAATGGGTACATGGGTATGCGGGCATGTTAGACTTAAATGTGTCTGTCACATGTTTTATGATGCTCTCTTTGTGTTTTAATTATTATCTTTCATGTGAGCATCAATGAAATCACAACGCCTAGATAGAGGCATAAAACGATAGTGCTTGTTCAGAGGCAACCCAATGAATACAATTTTATTTTTGCCTTTTTCTTTCTGTTCTTGAGTGTTTACACAATTATGCCTCTGTTATGATTGTGTTTTTTATGTTTTAGTTAGTGTTTGTGCCAAGTAAATCCTTTGGAATTGTTTGGTGACAGTTGATTTGATCTTGTTGGAAAACAGAAATTTATGCGTCCAGTAAAACAATTTTCAAAACTCACAGAAGTGACGAAATCTTCGGAATGTTTTACACAAGATTGATATACAAATTGCCTACATCGTCCTAATTTTTCAGAATTTTTGGAGTTACAGAAGTATACGCAGTTTTCAGGTGGCTACAGACTGTTCTGTTTTTGCCAGATTCTGTTCTCTTTGCGTTGTGTGCTTATTTTGATGAATCTATGGTTTGTATTGGAGGGTATGAGCCATGGTAAAGTTCGAATATAGTAGATATAATGCAAAAATAAAAGATGAATGGGTTTGCAACAGTACTTAGAGTAGTGATTTGCTTTCTTATACTAACGGGTCTCACGAAGGTTTTGTTGAGTTTTGTGTGATTGAAGTTTTCAACTTTTGGGTGAGATCACGATGGATGAAGGAATAAGGAGTAAGAAGAGCCTAAGCTTGGGGATGCCTTGATAACCCACAAGTATAGGGGATCGCAACAGTTTTCGAGGGTAGAGTATTCAACCCAAATTTATTGATTCGACACAAGGGGAGCCAAAGAATATTCTCAAGTGTTAGCAGTTGAGTTGTCAATTCAACCACAACTAGAAAACTTAATATCTGTAGCAAAGTATTTAGTAGCAAAGTAGTATGGAAGTAACGGTAACGGTGGCAAAAGTAACAGTAGCAGTTTTGTAGCAATTGTAACAGTGGCAACGGTAAAGTAACTAAGCAAAGATCAATATGTGAAAAGCTCGTAGGCAATGGATCAGTGATGGATAATTATGTCGGATGCGATTCTTCATGCAACAGTTATAACATAGGGTGACATAGAACTAGCTCCAATTCATCAATGTAATGTAGGCATGTATTCCGAATATAGTCATACATGCTTATGGAAAAGAACTTGCATGACATCTTTTGTCCTACCCTCCCGTGGCAGCGGGGTCCTATTAGTAACTAAGGGATATTAAGGCCTCCTATTAATAGAGTACTGGACCAAAGCATTAACACTTAGTGAATACATGAACTCCTCAAACTACGGTCATCACCCGGAGTGGTCCCGATTGTCGGTGTCAAAACCGGCGGATCTCGGGTAGGGGATCCCGAACTGTGCGTCTAAGGCGGATGGCAACAGGAGGCGGGGGACACGATGTTTACCCAGGTTCGGGCCCTCTCGATGTATGTAATACCCTACTTCCTGCTTGATTGATCTTGATGATATGAGTATTACAAGAGTTGATCTACCACGAGATCGTAGAGGCTAAAACCCTAGAAGCTAGCCTATGGTATGATTGTTGTTGTCCTACGGACTAAGCCCTCCGGTTTATATAGACACCGGGGGGGGCTAGGGTTGCATGGAGTCGGTTACAAGGGAGGAGATCTACATATCCGTATTGCCAAGCTTGCCTTCCACGCCAAGGAGAGTCCCATCCGGACACGGGACGAAGTCTTCAATCTTGTATCTTCATAGTCCAACAGTCCGGCCAAAGGATATAGTCCGGCTGTCTGAGGACCCCCTAATCCAGGACTCCCTCAGTAGCCCCTGAACTAGGCTTCAATGACGACGAGTCCGGCGCGCAGATTGTCTTCGGCATTGCAAGGCGGGTTCCTCCTCCGAATACTCCATAGAAGATTTTGAACACAAAGACAGTGTCCGGCTCTGCAAAACAAATTCCACATACCACCGTAGAGAGAATAATATTTCCACAAATCTAATCTACTGACGCATTTTGCAGCATGACATCACACCAGGGCCCGGTCATTATTCGAACCGTTTTTCACAACCAGCCACTGCACATATCGCGAGGCGGTTTCCTTGGCACGTCTTGTCGAAGCAGAGATCGTGTCCCCTTATCACGGGATTCTCATCAATATGGGTGTGGGTAACCCAACCGCGCCATCAATTATGGTGCTTGGGGAATAAGCGATTTTACCAGGTAAGTGGGGAGGCGCATCGCCTCTTCCGCCCTTATAAAGGGACAAGGATTCACCCTTTTTACCCACGCCTTCTTCCTCCTTGCTCATCCATTCTTGCGCACTCGAGCTCCAGCGCCCAAGTTCGCGTTTTTCTCCTCAAACCACTCCAAGCATGTCCGGAGCGGGAGGCAAGTGGATGGTCTCCTCCGTTACGGAGGAGAACATCACAAAGCTACGGGGAGCCGGATATCTAGCCGCGGATATCGCACACCGGCTGCCAGATGCGGGGCAGATCATCCCTACGCCAGAGCCCCATGAGAGGGTGGTTTTCCTTACCCACTTCGTCCGCGGACTGGGATTTCCCCTCCACCCGTTTGTCCGCGGGCTCATGTTCTACTACGGGCTGGATTTTCACGATCTGGCCCCCAATTTCATCCTCAACATCTCGGCGTTTATCGTCGTGTGCGAGGCCTTCCTCCGCATCAGGCCCCACTTCGGACTGTGGCTGAAGGCCTTCAATGTTAAACCGAAGGTGGTGGTTGGCCAGCAAGCGGAGTGCGGAGGCGCCATGGTGGGCAAAATGCCTAACATCACCTGGCTCGATGGCTCCTATGTGGAGACCATAAAGGGGTGGCAATCAGGGTGGTTCTACATCACCGAGCCGCGCGACACCAACTGGGTGGCGGCCCCCGAATTCCGATCCGGAATCCCCACGCAGCTCACCTCCTGGAAAGAGAAGGGCCTGTCCTGGGGTTCATCGGTGGAGCTGTCCGGACTCCAGAAATGCATCAGAAACATGATGAGCAAGAAAATCAAGCTTGTCAACGTGGTCCAGGTCATGCTCTTCCGCCGGATCCTCCCGTGTCAACGACGGGCATTCAATTTGTGGGAGTTCGACCCGGCCGAGCACCAGACGCTGCAAGAGCTCTTCGACACAACGCACAAGGACGTTTGGAAGGTGCTGTTCAAGGGCGCCGAGGTACCTCCTCCCCTTATCGAGGACCGCGGACTCGGCGCAAAGCGCCCTACCAATCCGGTAAGTTTTCCATATCTCATAGGATGTTTATTTTCCCCAGTTTAATCATGTGCGGGATCTAAGCCTCCATGCCATTTAACAGGACTGGGTAGAGACAGCGGAGCAGATCAATTGCCCAGCCCCCCTGCCTGAAGATCCTGCAGATGCTCTCCTAACGGAGATGCTGGTTCCGACGCCTTACGAGGTCCCGGCGAAGAAGGCCAAGAAGAAGGCCACGGGGACCCGGAAGGGTCTCCGGCGCAAGGTTATATCGGACTCATCATCCGAAAACTCCGAGGCGCACTCCTCCCACGAAAACGAGGAGGAAGAGGAAAGTTCTCCCCCAGCCGGGGGAGACAAGAAAAGGAAGGCCGCCCCAGCCGGGGAGGCCGAAGTGTCCAAGAAGGGAAGGACCCTCCTTCCGGACTGCTCCACGATGGTCGCCTACAGCGACGATGAGTGGTTGCCCAGGGACAAGCCCCTGGCGAAGTCGTAAGTATCCGGATACCATAGTAATTCATGGTATGTTTTATTGCACTGCTTCTCATCACGCCGAACATGATTATGCAGTTCGTCCCGAGCCCATATCGACGTATCTTCGTCGGATGGTTCTTTGGACCCGTCGGATATGAATAGCGATTCAGTTCCGACCGCCTCCACCCCTCGCCCTATGGACAACGTTGAGGTGTTGTCTCAAAGGGCACCGAGCCGAGGGGAGGTAGTCCTGGAGGCTCCTCAAGGCGATGTTCCGGACCCTGGGCGCAAGGGGAGCAAGACTCCCATGGGCTCCGAATTCGGCCCCCAGCCAAACACTGCGCCGGAACCTCCAGTGGTTCCGGACTCTGTCAGGCGACCCCCCGTGAAGAGGGGCAAGCTGCTTGTGCCGGTGGCCTCTGTCCATCCAGAGGCATCGGACAACTTGCTGGAAGCGCTTCGCGGCGCTTCCATCGACGAAGAACACCGCGCTATCATGAGTGTGGTGGTCAAGAAGGTTCAGTCCGCCAAGAGCGGACTGACTGAAGCCTGTGCCAGCCTCCTAACAGGCTTTGAGGTAAGTAACCAGATTATAAGAGAATGTTACCGCATAGACACTAGCCCCTGATGCTCTGTTTGGCGTTTGCGAAGAAAGGCCGAATAGAGGATCACATAATAACTGCAGGATTCTAATCAAAATATGTCTATGTGCATATGCAGGCTTCACTGCTAGCCGCTGCCGCACGTACTGCGAAGGTTGCCGCACTGAAGCGGGACCTTGAGCGGTCCAAGGAAGAGCTCAGCCTTGCCAAAAGGCAGCTCGAAGAGAACAAAGGTAAATTATACCCCGTCTGTATGTTGATAAGAAAAAACAAGGGTGGTTGCTTAGATCATGGGATCGTCATGAATTTTGCCAGGGGCCATGACCGAAGTGGCAACCCTGAAGAAGGTGCTATCCAAGGCCGAGGAGAAGGCGGCCAAGGAGCGCATTGAGCGGGAAAAATAAGAGGCCCGGGTGGGCGAGGTGCAGCAAGAGCTCCAGGCTCTCGTCAAAAAACACGAGTCCTTGGAGCTTGACTCTAAGACGCGAGAGTCCGAGCTTGCGAAGGCCCTCGAAAGCGCACAACATGCCAAGGCCGAAGCCCAAAAGGCCATCCAGGAAATTGAGGCGGTTAAGAAGATAGCGACGGGTAAGGCATTCAGTATGCAAAGCAAGCATGTGAAAGAAAATTTCCTTTTACTTACCCGAGTTCGGAGCTCTCCAGGAGCGTTCGCAGATCTACCCCGCAGTGTGTCAGATGCCGCGGAGTTCTACCGGGCCGAGGAGGGGAGCTCGACGAAGAAGTTGTTCTGGTCTCAGTATACTGGGACCGAACACCCTATGCCCTTGAGCGACCAGCTGAAGCAACTGGTCGAGCTCCACAAGGCGGCCGAACAGGCCATGAAGGGTCTTATAGTCCGGATGTGGCCTAGCGATCCCCTGCCTGATAGCTACTTCGGCCTGGTGAGGCGGCTTGTCAATGCCTGCCCACGGCTTGACGTCATAAAGAGGTTTGTCTGCATCGAGGGCGCGCGCAGGGCTTTTGCCCGAGCAAAGGTCCACTGGGCGAAGCTGGACGCCGAGAAGCTGGTGAAGGAGGGGCCGCCGGAAGGCAAGGAGCATCGCCACCCCAAAATGTATTATAACAGTGTCCTGAAGGGTTCTCGCCTTGTGGCAGAGGAATGTACCAAGGATGTAATATTCAAATGAATGTACTCATGCAATCCTGTAATATGAAACGAGTTCATTTGCGCTATGCAACGCGTTTGAATTTAAAATATTACCTTCTGTGCGGCCGTTTATAAAATCTGAGAGTTGGCCAGTCGTCGGCTTCTGCCCCCATGTAACTAGTACTGAGGTGTTCGGGATAAACTTGAGCACTCTTCATCCCAATTTTGGGTCCTTCGAGGTTGGTGTTCAGCACAACGAACCAGGCAATCGGACTATAAGGCATTATCACTCTCACTTAGCCATAGAAGTCTACAATTTTAAATTTTGGCGAAGCCCCTAGTATTCGGAAGGCCGAATTTGGGGCGCTATATACGCCTAAGCCGAGCAAGGCCGACTCCTCGCCTGAAGCGGAAAAAGTCTTTAAGGACTTGAGACCTCTCGAACAGCGACCAGCTCTCGCCTTATCATGACAGTCAGTTTTCGGCTTTCTCTACTGAGGTGCTCGTCCAGAAGAACCGGGACACAATCGCCGTAGTTCTCCCAGCGCTACCTTAGCCGATATTGCAGAACATAATGTCACGACCGGTTTTTCAATAATATAATTATTGAGAGACCAATCCCTTTTACGGACCAGTAAGGAAGAATTCCTTCTCACTGGTAGACAATATCATGGTCACAGAAGAAAAATACCAGGAGTACTGAATATAATACAAAGTTGAGCGGAAATTGCCCAACAATTTATTACATGCATGCCGATAAAACAAGACGGCGGATAGGGTGGCATAACTACTAACTCACGATAATAACGGTGGTGGGAATATCACTGCGAAGTGAGTGATATGACTCCTGAAGACTACAGCTCTTCGAGCGTTGGAGTGAGGCTCGAGGAGACTTATTACGGGTGGCGGAAGCGTATATAATACAAGTGACCAATATCCGGGATCGCGCAGGACTGACTGGGATTCCTCTAGGCGTCGGACGCGCTATCAAACTCTCCATCCAAGAGATCGCCTTCGTCAACATCTGGCCAAATCAACAAGCCAGGTGAGTACTATGAAAGTACTCGCAAGACAGTTCGGACATAAGATATAACAAATGTAAACATGAAGCATATAAACAAGTTAACCAGCGCGTTCAGACATAGAGATAATAAATGCTGGGTGCCAAACGAGGGTCCGAATGACTCCTCGAGCGGAAACTGCAAGAATAGTAGTACTGGTGCCAAACGAGTGTCTGAATGACTCCTCGAGAGGAAAACTGCAAAAATAATAATACTGGTGCCAAACGAGGGTCTGAATGACTCCTCGAGAGGAAACTGCAGAAATAATAATACTGGTGCCAAACGAGGGTCTGAATGACTCCTCGAGAGGAAACTGCAGAATAGTAATGCCACAGTCGGGCGTCGGGGCAACACCACATAAAGGGCTTATAACAGAAAATAAAGGAAGTGCGTGCCACAGTCGGACGTCTGAGCGACATCACATAAAGGGCTTATATTTAAAGTGAGAAACAAAGACACGCCACAGTCGGACGTCTGCGCGACGTCGCATAAAGGGCTTATATTTAAAGTGAGAAACAAAGACACGCCACAGTCGGACGTCTGAGCGACGTCACATAAAGGGCTTATATTGTAGCTCAATAATGCAGTAGCTCAAGATCATAAATTATTACAAGTACGAGACAAATAAAAGGTTAGTCCATCCATAGTAATAATAATTTAACCGGGTTTACCACTTGAGCTTGTTCACCGGAGACAAGTTTTCCACGTGGATAGATATGGATATACTGATTACCCTACTTGATCATGGACACAATGACTTGGAAGAATTTGACTCTGCAGAGTTTGTACTTAACCACAGCCAACGGATTTCCGTAGTCACGGGGACTAGTTCCATTTACGGTGTTTTGGAAGAAACACGTCTAACCAGTACACACCCATTTCAATATTCCGAAGCCAGGGATCACCCTCGGCAACGTTCAAGAAAAACCTTGAGACGGGGAGGCTACAACCTCGCGTAGCATGGGATCAAATTTCTATACGCGCGCTCTAAGGGGGTGCCCCCCCTCTCGGTCCCAACCGGAAACACCCATGCCCCCTGACCGGATGACTGGCTTTAATCCTGGGCCAAGGTACCATCATCCCGGCCCCTCTGTTTGGTGTGTACACGGAAAGAGGTTACCAACTTACTAAACCGCATCCTGGCAAAGAAACATGTGGTAGCACGAAAGGGGAAAAGAGGATAACGTGACTCCGTCCACGTTAACGTCAGAATTCGTCGGATGACGCAAGGCTGGTATGCTACAACAGTACCACCTTGCTGCCCTTCATGTCACCACATGATTAGGTCATCTCTCACCAGAGATCATCGCGACTTTGGAAAAACCGGTAGTTGCTTCACAAGCAACGAGATACTCACTGACACTCATATGCCACGCACCAACTGTCATGCAAACATGCAAAACACCTATCATATCAAAGGTTCAAACATGCTTGCCTGGTTCGGAGAAGTCGGAGTCTAGCTCGGCGAAGTTCGCGGCTCCGTCACCCCTTCCGGAACCTACGGCAATAACGGAAACGGGCACTAACGTGAAAACCAACGCGTGCACAGAAACTTCTCCAAAAAAATTCCAAATAAATCCCATAAAAAACTAGACAAAATTTTAAGAAGGTCAGAAAAAGAATCACTCAAAAATTCCTTTTTATTAAAAAAGTTATAAAGGTTTCTGTCCAGGGACTTATCTGTAATGAAACAGAAAAGTTTCAGGGTTTTAACTGAGAAAACAGAAAACGGTTCGATTGGAAATGCGCAAACTCAAGAGGTGAAGCGTATTTGCCCGAAGGCGCCAACAGAAAACGTTTCGCGTGGGGAAACAGAAGAGAGGCTGACAGGGGGTCCCACATGTCGGGTTTAAAAAGCTCGTCGGCGCCCGAAGACTGCGGTGGACGCCGGCGTTGAACCACGGCGAGTTAGGAGGATCGGAGGGTACCAAGAGCTTCAGTGTGTCCTTCCGCGTCGGTGGGTGGTGGACTCGACCGTCGGAGAGCACCACGTCGACGGCGACACTTTCTCCGGCGGACGGCGGCTCGGGTGGTGGTGGAGAACTCCGGTGGAGGGCTGCAAACTTCAAATTGAAGCGCGGGTCAGAAGGAGGGATGCATAGTGAAGCTACTGGCAAGAGATGGGAGGCAGAGGCGCACGCACGGGAGCGAATCGAGCTGGATCCCGTGGCGGGTCGCGGCGGCCGGAGTCGAGGAAGGAGACCTCCTCGAGGCTCTTCCAGTGGCTAGGCGTGCTCTAGGTGGAGTGCAGGGATGGTGTGGGTTCGAGTTGAAGCTCGGGGCCTCTATTTATAGGCGGATCGACGGGGTGGCCGTGAACGGAGAATCTCCGGCGAGCGATTACGGCGATGCAGTGGATTGGCAGGAGGTTTGAGTGGCCAGGCAGCATCAGTGGAAGTTACTGGTGTCGTTCCCCCGCTAATCTCGGCTGGTCTTGGCGTAACGGCGTCGGTCCACGGTGGGGTGGCCGCACGGGCACGTCGGCGGCAGAGAGCGCGCTCCGCGCCCTGCGGTTCACGACGAGAGTGGCAGCGTGTTCTGGGGAGTGGAAGGCCACGCGGCGAGCTCCGGTGGCTTGGGCAGCGCTGGGTGGCGCCGTCAGCGCCGCGCCTCTCTCTGGCGGCCGCAAAGCCGCCGCTGGCGTTGGTCACGGGGCGGCGCACCTTCTGCTGCTCGTCGCCGACGTCCGCAAGGTGCCAGACGTTCGTGCGGTGCAGAGGACAAGGGGGAGGGGACAGGGAACACGGTGACACAGCGGCACTGGCGAGATCGACGTCGGGTTCTGAAGAAAACGACAGTGCTCTGAAATGTTCTCTGAACTTTACTGAACCTGAATTTGACAATGCACTGCAGGTGTTCGACAGAAAGATTTGGCAATGAAAAAAAAATTCTGGAGCTGGTACTTGGTGAGGTGACCACTCAATGCACCCAGAGGCTGCCTGATTTTTCTTGGAATTTTTGGAAAAGGATTTGAATGAATTTCACCAAATTTGACAAATCTGGTCCAAACTTCCAGTAAGTGTAGTTTGAAAATTTTGAACTGAAGACCAGTGGATCTTCATGGATCTTGGTTGAGGGTTCAAAGGACTAGGAAGGGGAGTTGGTTTGGGGGCAAAAATCAAAACAGAAAGTGGAGTTCCTTTGTAAATCACCAATGGCTAGAATAGAAGACAGAAATTTGTTAGAATATGTTTTGAATGGAAAAATAATCATATGGAGAGGTAGAACTTGCTGGATTTGATGCAAAACATGATCCAAAGATGAGGGGAGGTTAGGAGAGTGGATTTTCACTAAGGCCATGGCAAGAGAGAATTGTTGAAAGTGGTAAAGGATTATCCAAAAGCCATAGTGCATTTTCAAAGAGATTTTCAAAAGTCATTTTCCTCAAGTGGAAAGTATTTTGTCTTGAGTCCAAATAAAAAGCAAGAACCTCCAAGACCAAAGACAGATCTTGGGTGAATCCAAATAAAACCTTTGCCATAAAGAAGAAAAAAATATTTGAAAGGGAGAGTTCTTTTGAAGAAAATTTTTAAATCACCTCCCTCAAGTCAAATAAAATCTTTTGAAAAATCCAAATAAAAATTTGGGTGTCACACGTAAGGTACCAAAACATGGGAGCCGGGCAAACCCAACTATTGACCCAAGACATGATTCGGAGCTGATGCATATAATGCTATAAGTTCGGGGTGCCGCACTGTCGAAAGTGTTCGGACTTCTCACGCCGTATTATGGGGTATACCGAAGCCCCTGGCGTACTAGTCGTACCAGAATGTGCGGGTGCAAGTTGTCGTAAATAAACAGACAAGAAAAAAGAAGGGTAATGCAATAATAGACTAATGCTATGCATTGTTATTTAAATAATACGTCGAAGCGTACTGATACAAGTAGTGCAATAAGCAAAAAATAGGACTATTTGACATGTCCTATCCAAGGGCAAGCTGCGTATGGATATTAAAAACGGGTACTTCGATTGTTATCAGAGACCACCTGGGGATTCCCTTGTATGTCTTAGCTTCTTGCCTCCTTGGTTGTTCCTTCCCGTAATGTGTCCAGCAATCAGACTGCCGGAAAGGGCTTCCAGAGAGTAAGGTCTTGAAAGTGAGAAAATGATAATGGGCGGTTGAGCCGCATTGTGGGACGTGCCCTGGTCGTGGCCCCGCCTATGCCCATGGTATTTTCAGTGCGTAATTATGTACGCGCGGCAGAGATTTCGTCACTTGACTGGGACTAGGACGGGGGCCGAATTGCTAGGCGAGCTCTGAACGTGCCAGGCGATCCTGTTGCAGGTTACTCCGGACTCGCTTGACGGTATCCAGGGGCTTTATCGCGGAATTGGCGGTTTGCCTTAAAAGGCTGCTTTGTGCCTCAGCTGCGAGGGCCGCAGTGTGTTCCTCCGTGCGGAGTGAGCGTTCTGTGTTTCCATTGACTGTTATAACCCCACGAGGTCCTGGCATTTTGAGCTTGAGGTATGCATAATGCGGTACCGCATTGAATCTGGCAAATGCGGTTCGCCCGAGCAGTGCGTGATAGCCACTGCGGAACGGGACGATATCGAAGATTAACTCCTCGCTTTGGAAGTTGTCTGGAGATCCGAAGACCACTTCCAGTGTGATTGAGCCCGTGCAATGGGCCTCTACACCTGGGATGACACCTTTAAAGGTGGTTTTAGTGGGTTTGATCCTCGAGGGGTCTATACCCATTTTGCGCACTATATCCTGATAGAGCAGGTTCAGGCTGCTGCCGCCGTCCATAAGGACTCGGGTGAGGTGAAATCCGTCGATGATGGGGTCAAGGACCAATGCGGCAGATCCGCCATGACGGATACTAGTGGGGTGGTCCCTGCGATCGAAGGTGATCGGACAAGAGGACCATGGGTTGAACTTTGGGGTGACTGGCTCCATCGCATAGACGTCCCTTAGTGCATGCTTCCGTTCCCTCTTGGGAATGTGGGTTGTGTATATCATGTTCACCGTTTTCACTTGTGGAGGGAACCTCTTCTGTCCTCCTGTGTTCGGCGGCCGAGGCTCCTCCACGTCGTTGCTATGCAGCCCCTTGTCCCTGTCTTCGGCATTCAACTTGCCGGCCTGCTTGAACACCCAGCATTCTCTGTTGGTGTGATTGGCTGGCTTATCAGGGGTGCCGTGAATTTGACACGAGCGATCGAGTATGCGGTCCAAACTGGACGGGCCCGGATTGCTTCTTTTGAACGGCTTCTTCCGCTGACCGGATTTAGAGCCGCTGAATCTGGCATTGACTGTCGTGTCTTCTGCGTTGTCGCCGTTATGGCGGCGCTTGTGTCTGTTACGACGTGGTCTGCCGTTAGTATCCTTTGTATCAGAAGTGCCATGACTTCTTGATGTGTTGTTGCTGCGAGCCAGCTAGCTGTCTTCGCCCGCGCAAAAGCGGGTCATGAGCGTCGTGAGGGCTACCATAGACTTCGGCTTCTCCTGGCCGAGGTGCCGGGCGAGCCACTCGTCACGGATGTTATGCTTAAATGCCGCTAAGGCCTCTGCATCCGGACAGTCGACAATTTGGTTTTTCTTAGTTAGGAACCGTGTCCAGAATTGCCTGCCCGATTCCCCTGGCTGCTGAGTTATATGGCTCAAGTCATCAGCATTTGGTGGTCGCACATAAGTGCCCTGGAAGTTGTCAAGGAATGCATCTTCCAAATCCTCCCAACTGCCAATTGAGTCTGCTGGCAAGCTATTCAGCCAATGTCGAGCTGGCCCTTTGAGTTTTAGTGGGAGGTACTTGATGGCATGTAGATCATCACCGCGAGCCATGTGGATGTGGAGGAGGAAATCCTCGATCCATACCGCGGGATCTGTTGTACCATCATATGATTCAATATTTACAGGTTTAAAACCCCCTGGGAATTCGTGATCCATTACTTCATCAGTAAAGCATAGGGGGTGTGCGGCGCCTCTGTGCCGGGCTATATCACGACGCAGTTCATATGAGTCTTGTCTGCTGTATTCGGCCCGGCCGGATTTGCTTTTAGTGTATCTGGCGTGACGGTCATCGTCCCGCGTTGGTGCGCGCCCCGTGATCCGTAGATCGATCTTGCGTGTTTTGCCTTGTTTTCCAATACGTCTTGCAGGTCCTGCGTGTTGCCCCGGGCCTTGGTATTTTTGTTTGAGTGGCGGCAGGGTGCAAGCTGGACTTCAGGCTGAAATGCCTCTCTGTCTCGGCCACGAGGTGGCCGATCAACCGCATTATACGCTGGTGATGTAGGTTTCAATGCTTCCTCCTCAAGTTGAGGTAGCAACCTGCGCTTTGGATAACTCTTGGTTGGGCGCTCGAGTTCGTATTCCTCGGCTGCCAGGACTTCGGTCCATCTATCCGCTAGCAGATCTTGATCAGCTCGAAGCTGTTGTTGCTTTTTCTTTAGGCTGTTTGTTGTGGCTATAAGCCGACGCTTGAAGCGCTCCTGCTCGACGGGATCCTCAGGCACGACAAATTCTTCGTCGCCGAGGCTCACTTCGTCTTCGGAGAGAGGCATGTAATTGTCATCCTCAGATTCTCCGTTTGCTGCCTGTTCCGGAGGGCTAGCTTGTTCATCCTCCCGCTCAAGGTCTGGCTAGAGGGGATTATCGTCGTCTTCGGCACTATCCGAAGCGTTATTGTCTCTTGTGCCGGTATCGCTGCTTTTGCTATGGTGAGACTTAAAGCGGCGCCGCTGACGTCGGTGCTCGGGTTGCTTCTTGGAGGGATTATCCTCCATTGTCTTATCGATATCCCCTTCTTTGGGGGTGTCCACCATGTATATGTCATACGATGAGGTGGCAGTCCAGCGCCCTGTGGGTGGTGGTTCTTGTTCGTCACCTGCATCGTCGTCCATACCGTCGATGTCTTCGGAGCCGAAGTCGAGCATGTCAGTTAAATCGTCCACAGTGGCTACTAAGTGGGTGGTGGGTGGGGTGCGAATTTCTTCGTCGTCCGCATCCCATTCTAGCCGGACATAGTTCGGCCAAGGGTCTCCCGATAGGGAGAGAGACTTCAGCGAATTTAGTACGTCGCCAAAAGGCGAGTGCTGGAAGATATCCGCGGAGGTAAACTCCATGATCGGTGCCCAATCGGATTTGATGGGCACGGACACAAGCGGCTCGGAGTCCGTGGCCGGGGACGAATCCAACGGTTCGGCAACACGGGTCTCGTAGGAGGCGAAGTCAGTATTCGGTGCTATCGCCACTGAGTGTGCGGCCTCTGTGGCGGGGTCCATCCATCCGTCCACAGATGGCGCGATTTGTTCCGGATTGAAGGCCGGAGTAGTTGCAGGTGTGATCTCCTGAACACAGTCCAACGTCAGAGCTAAATCATGCTCGTCGTGATCGTGCGGCGCACCTGACATGGGCTCGAATCCGTCGAAGATCAAGTCTCCGCGGATGTCGGCAGTATAGTTCAAGTTTCCAAACCTGACCTGATGGCCAGGGGCGTAGCTATCGATCTGCTCCAGATGGCCAAGCGAGTTAGCCCGCAGTACGAAGCCGCCGAATACGAAGATCTGTCCGGGGAGGAAAACCTCACCCGGGATCGCATCGTTGCCGATGATCGAAGGAGCCATCAAGCCTTACGGTGACGGCACAGTGGAACTCTCAATGAAAGCACCAATGTCGGTGTCAGAACCGGCGGATCTCGGGTAGGGGGTACCGAACTGTGCGTCTAAGGCGGATGGTAACAGGAGGCGGGGGACACGATGTTTACCCAGGTTCGGGCCCTATCGATGGAGGTAATACCCTACTTCCTGCTTGATTGATCTTGATGATATGAGTATTACAAGAGTTGATCTACCACGAGATCGTAGAGGCTAAAACCCTAGAAGCTAGCCTATGGTATGATTGTTGTTGTCCTACGGACTAAGCCCTCCGGTTTATATAGACACCGGAGGGGCTAGGGTTACACAGAGTCGGTTACAAGGGAGGAGATCTACATATCCGTATTGCCAAGCTTGCCTTCCACGCCAAGGAGAGTCCCATCCGGACACGGGAGGAAGTCTTCAATCTTGTATCTTCATAGTCCAACAGTTCGACCAAAGGATATAGTCCAGCTGTCCGAGGACCCCCTAATCCACGACTCCCTCACCAATTATTGTCACTTCGGGGTTACCGGATCATAACACATAGTAGGTGACCATTGACTTGCAAGATAGGATCAAGAACTCACATATATTCATGAAAACATAATAGGTTCAGATCTGAAATCATGGCACTCAGGCCCTACTTGTCGGATTTCGGGTTCCGGCAAAACCCTTGAGGTTCGAACACTGGGGTGCGCACAAAGATCTCTCCTCCCTCTAGCTCCCTCGCACCAAGATCTCACGGCCTAGCTCGACGGACCCAAAGGACACAGGGACACAAGATTTATACTGGTTTGGGCCACCGTTGTGGTGTAATACCCTACTCCAGTGTGGTGTGGTGGATTGCCTCTTGGGCTGAGGATGAATAGTTACTAGGGAAGAACAGCCTCGCGAGGAGAGCTGTTCTTGTGCTCGGTGAGCTTGGGTGATGGTTGGTAAGCTGAGTGATCCTCAGATGAGTTGCCTCCAAGATGAGTTGCCTACTACGGTGGTGGCTAGTCCTATTTATAGAGGCCCTGGTCCTCTTCCCAAATATTGAGCGGGAAGGGATTCGACAACGGCCAGTTTTGAAGGGGGACAGCTAGTACAAGCTATCCCGACTAAAGGTGGTCTTCGCCTGTCAAAGGCTATGGTGATGACGCCGTCTTGGGCTCCACGGTGACCTCCGTCTTGCTATCCTTCCGGTCCTGGTCTCGTTGCACCGATATGGAAACCTTTGCCTGATGCCTCGGGACTCCTCGCCTGCGCTTTCCTCTTTAGCACCAAAGAGGAAGCGAGGACACTATGCGCGCTAGCGCCCGCCTGGCCTTGGTCGTCATGGCTTACGTCACGGGAACCTCGCGAGGTTCCCCTTGCCTTGATCTCTCCGCCCCTCGCGAGCCTAGCCTGGTGAGGCTGCCCCGAGGAGGTCTTGTGTCGTCCGCCTCGCGAGGGTCTTGAGTGTTTGCCGGTGAAGATGGGCCATACCGGGCCGCTGGTGGAGCCACGCTGTGGGCCGCAGGCAGGCAAGTCTGGGGACTCCCGTTCCCAGAACGCCGACAGTAGCCCCGGGGCCCAAGGCGCGCTCGGACTTGGCTTCGGGGCGAAGCCAAAGGGCAAGTGCGGAGCGCCGCGGGCCCCAACAGCCTGGGGCCTTGGTCGACACATGGCGATTGATTGGACGTGGGCGTCACCGCTTCCCCACGCTGCCTCAGCAACTGCCCGACTTGACGAGTCCCTGCTGCATGCAAGGAAAAACCATCATCATTACCTGTGATCGTGGGGGTCGCCGGTTGGCCTTCTCCTTCTATAGATGAGGAGGGGGGCAGAGCCCCCGTCGCCCATCTCTTCCCGTTCCGCTCGTTTCTTCTCCCCTGCTCCTTGCTAGTAGCGTCACCCATGGCACCCACGAAGAGGTTCTCGGCCGCAGAGAAGGGGAAGGGCCGGCTCACCGCCGCCCAAGAGGGGGCGCGGTCGCCCCCCCAAGCACACCGCGACCCCTGCCGTGGCCGCCCGAGGCCGCGGTGGTGCCTCTTTGCATGGTGGGAGCCGCCCATGTCGTGGCAGCCCCGTCGATGAAGGAAGGCGCGCCATGGTCGCGCGGCCTCCCCGGTCGCGCTTCCACTCGGCGGAAGTGCTGTCGGAGTTCGTCGTGTGGTCAGAGAACCCGGCCGGCACCTAGCTTCAGCTCCTGCGCTCCTTCGCCGGCGAGCTGTCGGCCACATGTCCAGGTGGGCTCTGGCTGCAGGTGGACGGCTGTTGCAGCAAAGCTTCCTGGGTCACGGTCGAGGTCTCCATCGCAGGCAATGCAGCCCTGGCCCGCGGCTGGCAGACATTTGCCCGCGCGCGCGGCCTGGGCAGGCGGTGCACCCTCCACTTCAAATACGACGGCGACGCGACCCTCTACGTGAGGGTGTTCGGAGAAGACAGCCAGCGCGTCAGGTGCTGCCCCGAGGACAACGACGGTGAGGAGGTGCTCGGCCTAGGCGACGGCCGTGATGAGGGTGAGGATGGCCTTGCCCTCGGCGCTGGCCACTGCTCGTCCAGCTACGGCGGTTCTTCCTCCGGCGACAGCTCCAGTAGCGGCAGCTATGACCAGCTGTTGCGCCCGCTTTGAGGGCAGCAGCGGGTCGTCTCGTCGTCGCGCCCCGGTGAAGTGCGAGGAGGGGTCCTGCTGAACCCACGAGGGGGCCATTTTCCCATCCCCGCGGGCAGCTGTAGGGCAGGCGCCGCTTTTGTTTCGTCCTTTCTTCCTGCATTAAGAGAGACAAGTATGTGGCCTCGTAGGGGCGTGCAACGAACCATGATCTCCAAGTTGATATGCCATGTTTATTTTTCCTATGTTATGTTGCAGCGTTAACGTTTCTTGTAGGTGCGTATAAATAACTTAGCTCGATGCGCTTGAAGTAATAGTTTCTGTCTCAAGAAGCGTGCGTTAGTACCTGACGAGGCCTCCATGGATCGGGACGCGTCTGGGGACTTCAAAAAATTCATCAGGAAACTCTTATCCTTCGAGCTCTTCCGAGCCCTGGTCACAGGCGTAGCCAGCCATGACCCAGCGCCTTGCATCACGGTACCCGAGGGGCACGGATTGAGGGAGGTGCGCCAATTTGCGAGCTCGAGCGAGGGTGCCTTGCGAAGAACAGGAAAAACGCTCACGAGGGAGAACAGAAAAAACGCTCACGAGGGAGGGCTTCTGTCCAGCCCCCTCTCGAGGCATGCGAGGGAGAGAATGGGTCAAGACGGGGAATCGAGGGCAGAAAAAGGGGCAAAAAGGCAGGGGAACCAACCAGCGAGGAACACCAGAAAGCAAATTATCATTAAAGAGGGGCAAGCCAATTGTGGAAAGCAAATGAAAAGCCGCGTCCGACACCTAGTCTAGTCTTCTTGTCTTCTCACCAGCGCGGAGCTAAGTGCTGCCACTAAGACGTGGGAGGGAGCCCCCGAGGCCCGAGGGCGGCACTCCAGAGACTCCGGGCCATGTACAGCCCCACTCATTATTATATGAAAGTGTCACGAGCGGTGACCTTCATAGGCACTGGGCCTTTCTTCATAGGCACTGGGCCTTTCTTCACAGGCACTGGGCCTTTCTTCATGGGTAGAAATTCCGGAGGTGCTGGATGTTCCAGGCGTTCTGGATGGGGGTCCCGTCCTGTGTGTCCAGGCGCGCGGTGCTAGGCCTGGAGACGTGGGCGACCCGAAACGGGCCCTCCCACATGGGTGAGAGCTTGTGCAACCCTTCCCTGGAGAGCACCCGCCTCAGGACGAGGTCACCCACCTCGAGCGTCCTGGAGTGGACGCTGCGGCAGTGGTACCACCGCAGCGCCTGCTGGTACCTTGCGGCTCGGAGTGAGGCTTCACGGCGGCGTTCCTCCCCCAGCACGAGGTCCATCCTCCGCATGGTGTCCTGTTGCATTTCATCAAACGTCAGGACCCGCGCGGAGCGATGCCTGACCTCGTGTGGGAGAACCGCTTCTGCTCCGTAGATGAGGAAGAATGGGGTCTCACCTGTTGGCTTGGTGGCGGTGGTGCGGATGGACCACAGCACGGACTGGAGCTCGTCCTACCAGCCCCTGCCGCAGGCCTCAAGCTTCCTCTTGAAGGTCCTGGTCTGGAGACCCCTCAGGACTTCCACGTTGGCGCGCTCGGCCTGGTCGTTGCTCCTGGGGTGCGCCACGGAGGCATAGCAGAACTGCGTTCCAAGGTTAGCACAATATGTTTTGAAGAGATTGCTAGTGAACTGTGAGCCGTTGTCAGGGATGATGCAGTTAGGGACCCCAAATCAGCTTACGAGGCCCTTGATGAACTTGACTGCTGACCCGGCCGGGATGGTGCGGACTTTGTCGATGGTGACGTAGATGTAGCGGTAACCTCCGGGCGCTCGAGGGAATGGGCCCAGGATATCCAGCCCCCAAACCGCGAACGTCCATGAGAGCGGGATAGTCTGGAGGCCCTGAGCTGGCTGGTGGATCTGCTTGCCATGGAATTGGCAAGCCTCGCAGGATTTCACCAGCTCAACCGCGTCGTTGAGTGTCGTGGGCTAGTAGAACCCGCTGCGGAAAGCCTCGCCGACTAGGGTGCGCGACGATAAGTGGTGCTCGCACTCTCCGCCGTGGATGTTAGCCAGTAGCTCATTCCCCTGCTCCCTGGAGATGCATCATAGAGAAACATCATTTGGCCGCTTTCTGTATAGCTCACCGTCCTGAATGTAGTACGCCGTAGCCTGCCGGGCCACACGCTCCGCGTCTTCTTCCTTCTCCGGCAACGTGCCTTGCGTCAGGTATGCCTTGAATTCCTCGGTCCAGCACCCCTCCTGAGGCTCGAGCGCTAGGAGCAGGCGCGCTCCCGAGGTCGGGCCGCAGGAGGGGGCTCCCAAGGCTGGTGGCTGGGGGGTTCCTCCTGAGGTGGCGCCGGTTCCGCAGGTGGAGGAGCCGCAGAAGGCTTGAAGAGCCGCTCCTCAAAGACGCCAGGCTCTTGGGGTAGCCGCTTGGATGCTCTCTTGGCGATGTCATCGGCCTCCTTGTTGGTGCCACGAGGCACGTGCTGTAGCTCCAGGCCCTGGAGCTGCTTCTCCATTTTGGGTACCTTCGCGAGGTATGCCTCCATGTGCTCATCCCTCGGCTCATACACCTTGTTGGAGAAGTTGACGAGGAGCTGCAAGTCTCCTTTGATGGTGAGGCGTTTCACCCCCAGGGCCACCGCAGCCCTGAGGCCGGCGAAGAGGCCTTCATACTCTACAATGTTGTTGGAGACCTTCTCGCCCTGCTGGAAGCAGAGCTGCACGGCGTAGTAAAGCTTGTCCTGAGTGGGCGAAATGAGCACAGCTCCAGCCCCCGTGCCCTGGCGTGCGAACGCGCCATCGAAGTACATGACCCAGCCATCCGGCGCTTCACTCCCTGGCGAGAGGGATTGGTTCTCGCCTGCTTCAAGTTCCGAGGCGTCGGTCCATTCGGCCACAAAGTCGGCGAGTGCAGCCCCCTTGATGACCCTAGTTGTGCTGAACTCCAAGTCAAACACTTGCAATTCGATGTTCCATTCTGCAACCCTTCCCGCAGCATTGGGGCTCCTGAGGACCCTCTCCAGCGGGTAAGCTGAGACGACCTTGATGGGGTGACCCTGGAAGTAGTGGCGCAGCTTACGCGAGGCTACCAGGAGCGCGAGCAAGAGCTTCTGAGGCATGGTGTATCGTGCTCTCGCATCCTGTAGCACTGCGCTGACGAAGTACACCGGGTGCTCGACGAGGGGTGGAGAGTTGGCAGAGTCTTTGGCTCTCGGGGGCTGAGGTGTTTCCTGCGGATCTCCAGCTTCAGGGGCTTGATAACTTGCTGGGGCAGCCGGCGCCTCATGAGCATTGCCTTGGTGTTGTGCTTCCTCGTCCAGCTTGGTGACTTTGCTTGGCGGGCCCTTGACCTGACGCTCTTGTCTGAGGGCCACCAACGCCGCACTGGCGGAGTGGGGCGTGGCAGATAGGTAAAGTACCAGGGGCTCGAGAGGGCGAGGTGCCACCATCACCGGCGGGCTGGTCAAGTATCTCTTGAGGTCTTGAAACGCTTGGTCAGCCTCCGGGGTCCACTCAAATGGGCCCTTCTTCTTCATCAGCTTGAAGAATGGCAGGGCACGTTCTCCCAACTTAGAGATGAAGCGCCCCAGCGAAGTCACGCAGCCGGCAAGCTTCTGCATCTCTTTGAGGGTTTGCGGTGGGCTCATGTCTTCGATCGCCTTGACCTTCTCCGGGTTGGCCTCGATCCCCCTGTGGGACACGAGAAAGCTCAGCAACTTGCCGGAAGGGACACCAAACACGCACTTCTCCAGGTTGAGCCGCAAGTCCACCTGGCGCAGGCTCGTGAAGGTCTCCTCCAGGTCCTGAATCAAAGTTCTTGCCTCCCGAGATTTCACCACAATGTCGTCGACGTAAGCCTCAGCGTTTCTCCCGAGCTCCCGCCCCAAGGCGATGTGCATCAACCACTGAAAGGTTGCCCCTGCGTTGTGCAGTCCGAATGGCATGCAAGTGTAGCAGTATACCCCTCACGGGGTCAAGAAGGCAGTCTTCTCCACATCTTCTAACGCCATCTTGATCTGGTGGTAGCCTGAGAACGCATCTAGGAAACATAGCAGGTCGCACTCGGCGGTGGAGTCGACAATCTGGTCGATGCGCGGCAATGGGAATGGGTCTTGAGGGCAGGCCTTGTTGAGGTTGGTGAAATTGACGCACATGCGCTCCTTTCCTCCTTTCTTTGGCACGACGACGGGGTTCGCGAGCCATTCTGGGTACCGGACCTTGCGAATGACGCCTGCTGCCTCTAGCTTGCGAGTTTCCTGGACGATGAACGACTGCTTCTCTGTGGACTATCGCCACGCCCTCTGCTTCACAGGGTGCACGTTGGGCCATACCTTCAGATGATGCTCAATCACTTCTCATGGGACCCCAACTAGCTGCTTGGTCTCCCAGGCGAACACTTCCTTGTTCGCCCGAAGGAAGTCCACCAACTCCCTTTCTTGATGTGGGGCGAGGTCGGCGCCTATGGTGAAGGTGGCGCCCGAGGCCCCGTCCTCGTCGATCGGTATTTGCTTCGTCTTGGCCTGGCCTTGAGTGAATTGCTGCTTCTTCTTGGTTGGCGCAGCCCCCTTGGCCCGGGGCGCGGCCTTGTCGGCCGGGCAAGCTGCCGCCGTGGCCCTGAAAGCGAGCTTGAGGGAAGCCAAGGCTTCCTTTTTTTTGACTACACACAGTAGGGCAAAACCCCACTGCAATTTTTATATTATATCAAAAAAGAGATGTCTAGCAGTACAAAGAGGCTTGAGAAAAGCCAAAATAAAAAGAAGTAAAAAAACTATAAGCTACTAAATTACAGTACAAGGCTGTCAAGCCATAGACAAAAAGCTCTAGCATAGCTCTTTTTAATTCTAAACCTAAGCAAGTTGAGCTCCTCCAAGAAGATGGCTTGCCATCCCTGTATGCTTGGTTGAATGGCTTGAAAAATGAGATTGTTCCTAGAGATCCAGATGGCCCAGGATGCTAGGATGATGAGTTCTATGAAGAAAGGCACATGAAGTTTTAGTTTTAAATCAGCAAAAGCTTCAAGCACTGACACATTGGCCTGTCTAGAGGGACAAAGCAGGTCCCAACACTAAGCAGCAAAAGGACATGTCCAGAAGAGATGGTGAAAGGCTTCCTTGGTGTCCCCTGCCATCGTGAGGACGCCCTTGCTTCCAGGCATCTTCATGAGGTTGTAGGCGGGGTGAGTAGCTGCCATAAACTGGGCCAGCGCCGGGTACCCGAGGATGGCATTGTACGGTAAGTCGATGCGGGCGATGTCGAAGTCGATTAGCTAGGTGTGGTAGTTGTCATGGGTACCGAAGGTCACGGGGAGAGGGATCTGCCCCAAGGGGTTGGAGGAGCCGCCGCCCACCCCGGAGAAGGGCTTGCTGGGGCGGAGCCGCTCAAGCGGTACGTGAAGGAGGCTAAAGGCCTCCACAGAGAGCACGTTGAGGCCGGCGCCGCCGTCGATGAGGGTCTTGGTAACGGCTACGCTGCAGATGGTGGGCGTGCAAAGCATCGGGAGCACGCCCGAGCCGACGGTGGTGACCGGGTGATCCCCTGAGTCGAAGATCAGGTCGGCCTTGGGTGCCGCCCAACCCGAGGGAGCCCCCTGCCGCGTGAAGACGGGCGCCGATCTGGCGAAAGAACGGCTTGGCGTGACGGTCCGAGGGCGGCGCCTGCGAGCCGCCGAGGAGAGCCGCGACAACGGGGGTTGCGGGTTCCCCAAAGCGCGCGATGAAGAGGTCGCGTAGCTCCCCCCAGGAAGCCACGGAAGATCTCGACAGATGGAGGAGCCACGCGCGCGGCACACTAGTGAGCGCCATGGGGAGCCAGTTGGCCATGACCTTCTCGTCACCCCCGGCCTCCAAGACGGCCTCCTCGTACGCCAGCAGGAAAGCCGACGGATCTACCGCACCGTCGTAGCACGGCGGCATCTCCGGCTTGAACTTGGGCGGCCACTGCACTTGCCATAAGGCGGGGCCAAGGCTCGGAGCCCCCCAGCCCCACCGCGAGCATCAGTCGTCGCAGCTGGAAGAGCAGCGCCGACCATGGGGGTGAAGCGAGGTGGTGGAGGAGCGTGGATCGACGGAAGGAAGATTTCGGTGCACCCCTACCTAGCGCGCCAAATGTCGGATTTCGGGTTCCGGCAAAACCCTTGAGGTTCGAACACTGGGTGCACACGAAGATCTCTCCTCCCTCTAGCTTGCTTGCACCAAGATCTCACAGCCTAGCTCGACGGACCCAAAGAACATAGAAACACAAGATTTATACTGGTTTGGGCCACCGTTGTGGTGTAATACCCTACTCCAGTGTGGTGTGGTGGATGGGCTCTTGGGCTGAGGATGAATAGTTACAAGGGAAGAACAGCCTCGCGAGGAGAGGTGTTCTTGTGCTCGGTGAGCTTGGGTGATGGTTGGTGAGCTGAGTGATCCTCAGATGAGTTGCCTCCAAGATGAGTTGCCTACTACGGTGGTGGCTAGTCCTATTTATAGAGGCTCTGGTCCTCTTCCCAAATATTGAGTGGGAAGGGATTCCACAATGGCCAGTTTGAAGGGGGACAGCTAGTACAAGCTATCCTGACTAAAGGTGGTCTTCGCCTGCCAAAGGCTCTGGAGATGACGCCGTCTTGGGCTCCGCGGTGACCTCCGTCTTGCCGTCCTTCTGGTCCTAGTCTCGTTGCACCGATATGGAAACCTTTGCCTGATGCCTCGGGACTCCTCGCCTGCGCTTGCCTCTTTAGCACCAAAGAGGAAGCGAGGACACTGTGCGCGCTAGCGCCCGCCTAGCCTTGGTCGTCATGGCTTACGTCACGGGAACCTCGCGAGGTTCCCCTTGCCTTGATCTCTTCGCCCCTCGCGAGCCTAGCCTGGTGAGGCTGCCCCCGAGGAGGTCTCGTGTCATCCGCCTCGCGAGGGTCTTGAGTGTTTGCCGGTGAAGATGGGCCATACCGGGCCGCTGGTGGAGCCACGCCGTGGGCCACAGGCAGGCAAGTCTGGGGACCCCCGTTCCCAGAACGCCGACACTACTGACAAGCATTAAGCATAGCAAAGTCATAGCAGCATCAATCTCAGAACATAATGGATACTAGGGATCAAACCCTAACCAAACTAACTCGATTATATGATAAATCTCATCCAACCCATCATCGTCCAACAAGCCTACGATGGAATTACTCATGCACGGCAGTGAGCATCATGAAATTGGTGATGGAGGATGGTTGATGATGATGGCGGCGATGGATTCCCCTCTCCGGAGCCCCGAACGGACTCCATATCAGCCCTCCCGAGAGAGTTTAGAGCTTGGCGGTGGCTCCGTATCGTAAAACGTGATGAATCCTTCTCTCTGATTTTTTCTCCCCGAACGTGAATATATAGAGTTGGAGTTGAGGTCGGTGGAGCACCAGGGGGCCCACGAGGCAGGGGGTGCACCCAGGGGGGTAGGCACGCCCCCCACCCTCATGGACAGGGTGTGGGCCCCCTGGTCTTGATTCTTTCGCCGGTATTTTTTATAAATTCCAAAAATATTCTCCGTGAAGTTTCAGGTCATTCCGAGAACTTTTATTTTTACACAAAAATAACACCATGGCAATTCTGCTGAAAATAGCGTCAGTCCGGGTTAGTTCCATTCAAATCATACAAGTTAGAGTCCAAAACAAGGGCAACAGTGTTTGGAAAAGTAGATACGATGGAGACGTATCAACTCCCCCAAGCTTAAACGTTTGCTTGTCCTCAAGCAATTCAGTTGACAAACTGAAAGTGATAAAGAAAAACTTTTACAAACTCTATTTGCTCTTGTTCTTGCAAATATGTAAAGCCAGCATTCAAGTTTTCAGGAAAGATTATGAACTAACCATATTCACAATAACATTTAGGTCTCATGTTTACTCATATCAATGGCATAATCAACTAGCGAGCAATAATAATAAATCTCGGATGACAACACTTTCTCAAAACAATCATAATATGATATAACAAGATGGTATCTCGCTAGCCCTTTCTGAGACCGCAAAACATAAATGCAGAGAACCTTTGAAGATCAAGGACTGACTAAACATTGTAATTCATGGTAAAAGAGATCCAGTCATACTCAATATAAATTAATAGTAATGGATGCAAATGACAGCGGTGCTCTCCAACTGGTGCTTTTTAATAAGAGGATGATGACTCAACAAAAAAGTAAATAGATAGGCCCTTCACAGAGGGAAACAGGGATTTGTAGAGGTGCCAGAGCTCGAGTTTTGAAATAGAGATAAATAATATTTTGAGTGGCATAATTTCATTGTCAACATAACAATCGAGAGATCTCGATAGCTTCCATGCTACACACATTATAGGCGGTTCCCAAGCGGAATGGTAAAGTTTATACTCCCCCACCACCAACAAGCATCAATCCATGGCTTGCCCGAAACAACGGGTGCCTCCAACTAACAACAATCCCGGGGGAGTTTTGTTTGCAATTATTTTTATTTGGTTTGAGCATGGGACTGGGCATCCCGGTGACCAGCCATTTTCTCTTGAGTGAGGAGCGGAGTCCACTCCTCTTGAGAATAACCCGCCTAGCATGGAAGATACAGACAGCCCTAGTTGATACATGAGCTATTCGAGCATACAAAACGGAATTTCATTTGAAGGTTTAGAGTTTGGCACCTACAAATTTACTTGGAACGGCAGGTAGATACCGCATATAGGAAGGTATGGTGGACTCATATGGAATAACTTTGGGGTTTATGGAAGTGGATGCACAAGCAGTATTCCCGCTTAGTACAAGTGAAGGCTAGAAAGAGACTGGGAAGCGACCAACTAGAGAGCGACAACAGTCATGAACATGCATTAAAATTAATAAATATTGAGTGCAAGCATGAGTAGGATATAATCCACCATGAACATAAATATCGTGGAGGCTATGTTGATTTTGTTTCAACTACATGTGTGAACATGTGCCAAGTCAAGCCACTTGAATCATTCAAAGGAGGATACCACCCTATTATACCACATCACAACCATTTTAATAGCATGTTGGCACGCAAGGTAAAAAATTATAAACTCCTAGCTAATTAAGCATGGCATAAGCAACTATAATCTCTAATTGTCATTGCAAACATGTTTCATTCATAATAGGCTGAATCAGGAACGATGAACTAATCATATTACAAAAACAAGAGAGGTCGAGTTCATACCAGCTTCTCTCATCTCAATCAGTCCATCATATATCGTCATTATTGCCTTTCACTTGCATGACCGAACGGTGTGGATAATAATAATAGTGCATGTGCAATTGGACTATGCTGGAATCTGCAAGCATCTTAATACAAGGGAGAAGACAACGCAGTGTGGGCTCTTTGTTAAATCAACAGTAATGCACATAAGAGCCACTTCAACATTTTCATTATGGTCTTCTCCTCTCGACCCTCAAAGAAAAGAAAAGAAATAAAACTATTTACATGGGAAAGCTCCCAACAAGCAAAAGAAGAATGAGAAATCTTTTTGGGTTTTCTTTTTAATTACTACTACTACAGGCATGGAAAGTAAACTAGCTAAAAGCTACAACTAATTTGTTTTTGTTTTTCTTAAGGTTTTTCAAACACACAAGAGGAAAGCAAGAAAAGAAAATAAACTAGCATGGATAGTACAATGAAAAAGTATGAGCACCGACAACTAGAATGAGTGTGTGAACATGAATGTAATGTCGGTGAGAAATACGTACTCCCCCAAGCTTAGGCTTTTTGGCCTAAGTTGGTCTAGTCCCATGGATCGAAACTGCTCTCCCTGGGGTACTGAGGAGGATCCTCGGCGTGCCACTGTTTGGCGTTCTCCTAGCATGGAAATGAAAATTTTGCACAAAAATATTAGTGAGGAGGAGATACTGTTCGCGCTGGTCGCGGAGGAAGTCGGTGAGGCCTGCATTCTCAGCCAAATAATAAAAATCAACATGAATCCCGGCTGCTCTCAAGAACTCATCACAAGGCCATTCACACGGACGAACTTCCATGGTGCGAGGAAGATTATATTTGGGCTTCTTATTCTCTTCACTTTGCTTATCCTTCAATCTTCGGCTCGAAGAGCCTCTCAACAATCTCTTCATCATTTTCTTTCTCTGAAAATTTCTGAAATTTTTAGTAACTCAAAATAAAAGTGAACCAAACTCAACAAAATTGATAGCAACTACTCCCACAAGTGCCTAGAGACTATATCATGCATTAGAACTACTTGGGACCAAATAAATTTGACATGCAAGCTCAAGAACAGGGTCACCTAAGCAGCAAAAATTTGCAATGAATAAAGCACTAGAACAAAAACTAATTGGACCATTGGAGGAGTCACATACCGAAGAACAATCCCCCAAAGCAGTTTTGTGAGTGGAGCTTTGAGCAAGGAGATCGAAAATCGCAGCAAAACGAGCTAGAACACGAGCTTGAGGTGTGTGGTGATTTTTTCTGGAGGAAGAGGGAGTGTGTGGGTGCTGGAATAAGTGGAGGGGGCCACATGGGGCCCACGAGGCAGGGGGCGCGCCCTGGACCCTCGTGGCCATATGGTGGGTTCCCCTGGTGTGTTCTCAATGCCAGATATTCTTAAATATTCTAGAAAAAATCATATTTCAATTTCAGGGCATTTGGAGAACTTTTATTTTCGGGGTATTTTTTATTGCAAGGATAACTCAGAAAACGGACAGAAAATACTATTTTTGCTTTATTTAATCTAAATAACAGAAAGTAAAAGGAGGGTACAGAGAGTTGTGCTTTCTAACTTCATCCATCTCATGCTCATCAAAAGGAATCCACTAACATGGTTGATCACGTCTTGTTAACAAACTCATTTCGAATCGCATGAAACCGGAGAATTCTCGAATAGCACTAGGTTACCTCAACTGGGATATGCATGTCCCCAATAATAAGGATATCATATTTCTTCTTGACAGTAGGAAGAGGAAATTCAAAACCTCCAATAATAATCGATGGAATTTTTCCAATAGAATTGATACTGTGGACTTGAGGTTGTTTCCTCGGAAAGTGTACCGTATGCTCATTACCATTAACATGAAAAGTGACATTGCCTTTGTTGCAATCAATAACAGCCCCTGCGGTATTCAAAAAGGGTCTACCAAGAATAATAGACATACTATCGTCCTCGGGAATATCAAGAATAACAAAGTCCGTTAAAATAGTAACGTTTACAACCACAACAGGCACATCCTCACAAATACCGACAGGTATAGCAGTCGATTTACCGGCCATTTGCAAAGATATTTCAGTAGGTGTCAACTTATTCAAATCAAGTCTACGATATAAAGAGAGAGGCATAACACTAACACCGGCTCCAAGATCACATAAAGCAGTTTTAACATAGTTTCTTTTAATGGAGCATGGTATAGTTGGTACTCCTGGATCTCCAAGTTTCTTCGGTATTCCACCCTTAAAAGTATAATTAGCAAGCATGGTGGAAATTTCAGCTTCCGGTATCTTTCTTTTATTTGTAACAATATCCTTCATATACTTAGTATAAGGATTCATTTTAAGCATATCAGTCAAACGCATACGCAAAAAGATAGGTCTAATCATTTTAGCAAAGCGCTCAAAATCCTCATCATCCTTTTTCTTGGATGGTTTAGGAGGAAAAGGCATGGGTTTCTGAACCCATGGTTCTCTTTCTTTACCGTGCTTCCTAGCAACAAAGTCTCTCTTATCATAACGTTGATTCTTTGATTGTGGGTTATCAAGATCAACAGCAGGTTCAATCTCTACATCATTGTTATTGCTAGGTTGAGCATCAACATGAACATCATCATTAACATTATCACTAGGTTCATGTTCATCACCAGATTGTGTTTCAGCATCAGAAATAGAAATATCATTGGGATTCTCAGGTGTGTCAACAACAGGTTCACTAGAAGCATGCAAAGTCCTATCATTTTTCTTTTTCTTCTTTTTAGAAGGACTAGGTGCATCCACATTGATTCTCTGAGAATCTTGCTCAATTCTCTTATGGTGGCCCTCAGGATATAAAGGTTCCTGAGTCATTCTACCCCCTCTAGTCACAACTCTAATAGCATTATTATTTTTCTTACTATTTAATTCACTGAGCAAATCATTCTGAGCTTTAAGCACTTGTTCTACTTGAGTGGTAACCATAGAAGCATGTTTACTAATAAGTTTAAGTTCACCTTTAACTATAGACATATAATCACTCAAGTGTTCAATCATATAAGCATTGTGTTTCAATTGTCTACCAACATAAGCATTGAAGTTTTATTGTTTAACCATGAAGTCATCAAACTCATCCAAGCATTGGCTAGCAAACCTAGTAGACGGGATTTCAGCTTTATCATATCTATAGAGAGAATTTACCTTTACTACCTGTGTCGGGTTATCAAGACCATGTATTTCTTCAATAGGTGGTAACTTCTTAACATCTTCAGCTTTAATACATTTTTCTTTCATAGATTTCTTTGCCTCTTGCATATCTTCAGGACTGAGAAATAGAATACCCCTTTTCTTCAGAGTTGGCTTAGGAGTTGGTTCAGAAGGTGTCCAATTATTTTCATTAGTCAACATATTATTCAATAGCAATTCAGCTTGCTCAACATTTCTTTCCCTGAAAACACAACCAGCACAACTATCCAGGTGGTCTCTGGAAGCATTGGTTAGTCCATTATAAAAGATATCAAGTATTTCATTCTTCTTGAGAGGATGAGCAGGCAAAGCATTAAGTAATTGGAGAAGCCTCCCCCAAGCTTGTGGGAGACTCTCTTCTTCAATTTGCACAAAATTATATATTTCCCTTAAGGCAGCTTGTTTCTTATGAGCGGGGAAATATTTAGCAGAGAAGTAATAAATCATATCCTGGGGACTACACACACAACCAGGATCAAGAGAATTAAACCATGTTTTAGCATCACCCTTTAATGAGAACGGAAATAATTTAAGGATATAGTAGTAGCGAGTTTTCTCATCATTAGTGAATAGGGTGGCTATATCATTTAATTTAGTAAGATGTGCCACAACAGTTTCAGATTCATAGCCATAAAAAGGATCAGATTCAACCAAGGTAATTATCTCAGGATCGACAGAGAAATCATAATCCTTATCGGAAATACAGATAGGTGAAGTAGCAAAAGCAGGGTCATATTTCATTCTAGCATTCAAAGATTTTTCTTTCAGCTTAGCTAATAATTTCTTAAGATCATATCTATCATTGCAAGCAAGAAAGTCTCTAGCATTTTCTTCATCCATAACATAACCCTCAGGCACAACAGGCAATTCATATCTAGGGGGAGAATCTTTATCATCACTTTCATCAATATTATCAGTTTCAATAATTTCATTCTCTCTAGCCCTAGCAAGTTGTTCATCAAGAAATTCACCTAGTGGCACAGTATTATAAAGCATAGAAGTAGTTTCATCATAAGTATCATGCATAGCAGAAGTGGCATCATCAATAACGTGCGACACATCAGAATAAATAGCAGAAGCAGGTTTAGGTGTCGCAAGTTTACTCAAAACAGAAGGCGAATCAAGTGCAGAGCTAGATGGCAGTTCCTTACCTCCCCTCGTAGTTGAGGGGTAAATCTTAGTTTTTTCGTCGTTCAAGTTCCTCATAGTGATCAGCAGATATAAATCCCAAGTGACTCAAAGAATAGAGTTATGCTCCCCGGCAACGGCGCCAGAAAAGTCTTGATAACCCACCAGTATAGGGGATCGCAACAGTTTTCGAGGGTAGGGTATTCAACCCAAATTTATTGATTCGACACAAAGGGAGCCAAAGAATATTCTCAAGTATTAGCAGTTGAGTTGTCAATTCAACCACACCTGGAAAACTTAATATCTGCAGCAAAGTATTTAGTAGAAAAGTAGTATGGAAGTAATGGTAACGGTGGCAAAAGTAACAGTAGCAGTTTTGTAGCAATTGTAACAGTGGCAACGGTAAAGTAACTAAGCAAAGATCAATATGTGAAAATCTCGTAGGCAATGGATCAGTGATGGATAATTATGTCAGATGCGATTCTTCATGCAACAGTTATAACATAGGGTGACACAGAACTAGCTCCAATTCATCAATGTAATGTAGGCATGTATTCTGAATATAGTCATACATGCTTATGGAAAAGAACTTGCATGACATCTTTTGTCCTACCCTCCTGTGGCAGCGGGGTCCAATTGGAAACTAAGGGATATTAAGGCCTCCTTTTAATAGAGTACCGGACCAAAGAATTAACACTTAGTGAATACATGAACTCCTCAAACTACGGTCATCACCGGGAGTGGTCCCGATTATTGTCACTTCGGGGTTACCGAATCATAACACATAGTAGGTGACTATTGACTTGCAAGATAGGATCAAGAACTCACATATATTCATGAAAACATAATAGGTTCAGATCTGAAATCATGTCACTCGGGCCCTAGTGACAAGCATTAAGCATAGCAAAGTCATGGCAACATCAATCTCAGAACATAATGGATACTAGGGATCAAACCCTAACAAACTAACTCGATTACATGATAAATCTCATCCAACCCATCACCGTCCAGCAAGCCTACGATGGAATTACTCACGCACGGCGGTGAGCATCATGAAATTGGTGATGGAGGATGGTTGATGATGACGACGGCAATAGATTCCCCTCTCCGGAGCCCCGAACGGACTCCAGATCAGCCCTCCCGAGAGAGTTTAGGGCTTGGTGGCGGCTCCGTATCGTAAAACGCGATGAATCCTTCTCTCTGATTTTTTTCTCCCTGAACGTGAATATATAGAGTTGGAGTTGAGGTCGGTGGAGCACCAGGGGGCCCACGAGGCAAGGGGCGCGCCCAGGGGGGTAGGCGCGCCCCCACCCTCGTGGACAGGGTGTGGGCCCCTGGTCTTGATTCTTTCGCCAGTATTTTTTATAAATTCCAAAAATATTCTCCGTGAAGTTTCAAGTCATTCCGAGAACTTTTATTTCTGCACAAAAATAATACCATGGCAATTCTGCTGAAAACAACGTCAGTCCGGGTTAGTTCCATTCAAATCATACAAGTTAGAATCCAAAACAAGGGCAAAAGTGTTTGGAAAAGTAGATACGATGGAGACGTATCATGCCTCAAGGCACCCCAAGTTATTATCCAAAGAGAAACAAGCAACTAAGCTTGTGGATGCCCCGAGTGGCATGCCCTCTTTCTTCTAACAACCATCGGTATTTTACTTGGAGCTATATTTTTATTCGTCCCATATCATGAGTTTTGCTTGGAGCGTCTTGTATTATATGAGTCTTTGCTTGTTTTACTTTTTAGTTTGTGTCATCTATCCTTGCTGAACACACCTATTTGAGAGAGCCAAAATTATGCTATGATTTGTTAGAATTGCTCTCTATGTTTCACTTAATTTTTTTGAGCTATGGAATTGCTCTAGTGCTTCACTTATATCTTTTTGAGCATAGTGTGCTTTAATATTTTTGAAGAAATGCTCTCATGTTTCACGTAGATTTATTTGAGAGTTAGTAAAAAATTTAAGAAATTCTCTCATGCTTCACTTATATTATTTTGAGAGAAGAAAATTTTTATGCTCATGTTCTTCACTTAGATTTGTTTGAGCTTATCAAAAAGCAACATATGAAACTAGTCCCAAAGTGATAGATATTCAAGAGGGATATAATAAAAAACTTTCATGAAGATCATTGGACAAAATAAACTAGACTCTTTGTAATAGTTTTGCGATATAATGATAGTGATATGTGAGTTATGTTGATGAGTAATTATGCTTTAGTAAGAATATTGGTGTTAAGGTTTGTAATTTCCTATGCAAGCACGAAAGTCAATAATTATGCAATGAAATTATATCCTACTTGTGGTGCATTATTCGGTTTTAGTTATGATTAATGCTCGCTTATGTGATTTTTCGTTTCTTGGTTGGATGCTTCTCAATCTATTTGCTAGCCTTCACTTGTACTATGTAGAAATACTACTTGTGCATCCAAAATCCTTAAACCCAATTTTGCCATATGAGTCCACCATACCTACCTATATGCGGTATTTCCATGCCGTTCCAAGCAAATTTGTATGTGCCATCTCTAATTTTCAAAATAATTTTCCTTTTTGGGTGCTCGTACCGCTCATGAAGCGGCAGGGGTGGCTAATATTTTCCATGCTAGATGTGATATTCTCAAGATGAGTGTTTATTCACTTGTCATTGCACGAGAGTGCGGCGGTAATAGGGATGTCCAGTCCTGAAATGAAAAAGAAATTTACTTTATGTTTCAAATAATAAATTCCTTGGAAAGTGTTGGTATGGCTGGTACCCGTGGATACGGCTAGCCGTGGAATGTGAAAGTATGGTGGAAAAAGGAATAAACTTTAATTTCTGTTTGGGAACCGACTATGATATATTTAGCATGGAAAGTGTTGGGAATTACTCGGTCGTTTTCGTTGACGGTAAAAGTATGCCTCTCAAAGTTGTTATCTCTCAATTTTAAGCTCTGAGCTCTGAAACCTCTACAAATCCCTACTTCCCCCTACAAAGGGCCTTTCCATTTACTTTATGCAATTTTTTTATTTGAGTCTCCATCTTCTCTTATAAAGCACCAACTAAGGGGCCCTATGATCGTACTTGAGCATTGGGTGTAGCTAATATACGAGTGTGTTTCATGAATGGATCAACGATTGAGCATGATGGGCTAGGGATAACTTGCTTTAGTATTGATATTTTGAAAGACATGGTTGCTTGTTGATATGCATGAGTATTGAAATCTTCATGTCAAAACTAGACTATTGCTTTGAATCATATAAAAGTCCAAATGTCCATGTTACAAAAGAAAAGAATATGCGATTAACATGTTAGGAAACATTCCACATCAAAAATTCTGTTTTTATCATTTACCTACTCGAGGACGAGTAGGAATTAACCTTGGGGATGCTGTTACGTCTCCAATGTATCTATATTTTTTTTATTGTTCCATGTTGTTGTATTATCATTCATGGATGTTTTACAATCATTTTATAGCAACTTTATATCATTTTTTGGGACTAACCTATTGACATAGTGACCAGTGCCAGTTGTTGTTTTTGCTTCGCAGAAAAATCAATACCAAACGGAGTCCAAACGCAGCAAAACTTTTTGGAGAATTTTTCTGGACTAGAAGGAACAAGATGAGCCAAAGAAGTACCAGAGTGGATCCCCGAGGGGGCACAACCCACATGGGCGCGCCTGGAGTCCCAGGCGTGCCCAGGTGGGTTGTGCCCACCTCGGTGGCCTCCCACACCACGTCTTTGCCCTATAAATCCCCAAATATTCCAAAAAATCCCTAGGGGAGTCGACGAAACACAATTCGAGCCGCCGCAAGTTCTAGAACCACGAGATCCAATCTAGAGACCATCACGGAGGGGTTCATCATCCTCATTGGTGCCTCTCCGATGATGTGTGAGTAGTTCATTGAAGACCTACGGGTCCGTAGGCAATAGTTAGATGGCTTCCTCTCTCTCTTTTGATTCTCAATACAATGGTCTCTTGGAGATCTATTTGATGTAACCCTTTTTGTGGTGTGTTTGTTGGGATCCGATGAACTTTGAGTTTATGATCCACTACTGCAGGATGCTGCTAATGCGACACTATGATCAGAGACCCTTCGACAAAACTGTGTGCGATGCAATAATCACAAACGGTGGTGTAAAAAACCCGTCAAAAAAGGTGCAAAACGTTTGCGATGACGGATGCATCAAACACGGTTCAGATTTTAGTTGCGTGTGCGATGCAGGGCATACGGTTCAGTTCAATTAACTGTTTGCGATGAGGAGGAACAAAAGAAACGGGCAGCCAGATGAAGGTGTGTGCAATATACAGCATACGGTTCACTCGGATGAACTGTTTGTGATGAGGCAACACAAAAGAAACGATCAGCCATATCAAGGTGTGTGTGATATATGGCATGTGGTTCACTCCGATGAACTGTTTTTTTGACCGTGAACAGTAGGAAAGGCTCCTACTGTGAAATTATATTAAAATAGAGAACACTGTACAAAAGTGAGTATTTACATGGGGGGTGAGTGCTTGATCACTTTGGGTCAAGCAGGAAGGCAGCTATACAAGAGTTGAGGCCTAGGGTAATGAGTTTACAAAGTTGAGTACAAAAGGCTTATGGACCTCTTTGACCCTGTGTTGAAGGAGCTGAAAGTCTTTCTTGAATCTACCTAGCCAGGAGCTGAAGGAAGGGTCTATAGCTCTGAAGTTCTTGTTGTTTCTTTCCTTCCAAATACTCCACGCTGCCACAATAAATTTCTCAAGTAGCATAGGTGTAGGGTGGGAGAATTTCTGATCTTCAATGGCTTGCAGACGCCCAGAAAATGGTTCCCAATTTATGTCCAGGGTGTGCCAGCATTGTTTACTGAAGTTGCAGGTGAAGATCATGTGCTCAAATGTTTCTTCCATGTTAAGTCCACGGAGTAGACAATTATGATCATCGCCTATGTTGTAGTGTCGCCTCTTGAGCATATTTCGGGTGTTGAGTCTGTTGTTGAGTAAAAACCAAGCAAAAACTTTCAGCTTCATTGTGCATTTAGATTTCCAGATCCATCGAAAGACTTGATGAGATTGAATCTCCCTGAAGAAAAAATTGTAGTAATCCGTGGATTTGAAAGTAGTTTCTCCCCAAATATAGTGCCAAACATCCGACGTGGCAGCCATTGGTTGTGGAGAGGACGCGATTAGTTGCAAGTTTTTGACCTCATCATGAGCCTGGGGGGAGAGTGGTAGATGAAAGGCCATTCCAAGTGACGTGATCCCCAAGAAATCTCTCACGGAGACATCCTCATTGATTGCATACGAGAAAGCCCGTGGATGTGACTCCGAGAGTATTTGATCGGACCAAAGATCTTTCCAAAAGAGTGTTGTGGTTCCACAGACAATATTGACACGAGAGATCCCGCGGAATTCGAGAGTTAACTTGAGTACATCTCTCCACCAAAATGACCCAATGGGATCCATGGCGTGTGGAATTTTCTGATCATAATAAGCATCCCAGGTCAGTTGAATCCAAGGGATGTCCAACTTATTGTAAAACTTATGCAAAAACTTCATGAGGAGGGCCTCATTCTGGATTCTGAGGTTTAGCACACCGAGGCCTCCTCTGTTCTTTGGTTCACAAACCATGTCCCACGCGGCCAGAGAGTTGCATTTGTCCCCATGGTTGGTCTTTTTGATCCATAGGCATCTTCTGGATGAACTGTTTGTGTTGAGACAAGAGAATAGAAATGGTTCAATATAACAAGATGTGTGTGATACGCGGCAAACAGGTCTGTAATCAGAAATGTGTGCGAAGACCGATAATAACACAGACGGTTGCTGCTAATAAGACGTATGTGATATGCTCTGTCTACACAACATCTATTGGCCATAAGGATGCGAAGAGGCATCCTATATCAGCAAGGACTAGCTGTTCCACCAATATCTCATCTAAGAGAACTCTCAAGTTAACTGTGCTAAGGCTGGACCAGCCATCAGATGGGTGACTGGAAGGGAAGTTGTCTTGATGTTAAATTAACTGATAGGATGGGTCATAAAGGTCAAATTAAATGACCTCTATGATCCATCCCATCAGTTAAATTAACCTCGAGGTCCTTGTTTTTTTAACACATGTTAAAGAAGGTCTACCGCATTAGTTTTTGACAATGTGCGATACGTGACATACAGTTGATCCATCCGACATGTTTGTGATGGAATAAGCCATGTGTGTTGTGGGCAAATGCTTGCTAGTATACAAACGTTTGCGACTGATGAATTCATCACCGACGGGTTCCCTAGTGTGGTCCGTGTTCATCTAATCATCATCTACTTCTTGTGCTAGCTCGATGTTCCTTCTATGCTAAGTTTCCATTAATTGATGGTGTTTTATGAGCACGCCACCGTTTCCCGCCATTTCCTTACCTGTTTCCCGCCACCCAGCGATATTGCGCATAAACCTAGGCAGCGTGCGACGCACGGAGGCGACAAGCGTAGCCTGTAGCACATCCACCTTTTCCAACCATGCCAACCCACCAAAGCGTCGCCTCTGCCATCAACCTCGTCAACGAGGAAAACGAGCAGGCGCCATGGCCCGTCGAGGCCGAGGCGCTCCCCGGCAACGCAATGGACGACGCCGTGATGCGCGTTGTCGCCAGGGTTGAGCAGACCCTTGGCGCATGGCGCTTGAGCGCCGCGGATCAAGATAGGCATGTCAGCGCCGACAGGCTGCAGCTCGCCGCACAACATGATCGATGTCGCGCCGCAGTGCAAGCTAGGCGCGTCTGTGCCGATAGGTTGCGGCTCGCCACACCGCGAGACCGTTGGAGCGCTGCAGAGCGAGAGGCGCGGCGCGCCGCACAGCAAGAGCGGATCCATCGGTGCTTGCCTGTTGTCGACACGGCGTCGCAGCTGGGTACATGTCCTGTCAGTACCCCCATTCCTCGCCAGGAGTTGGCAGAGGCCCTCTGTGTCGTACTTGCACCAGAGGCCAGCCGTGTCGTACTTGCACCGGACGCCCACCGTGCCGTTCGCATGGGTCACGACGTTCGCCTTGTCCGCGGCCCGCTCGATGCCAACGCGCTGGTCGGTAGGCTCGACCGCCTCCTTGGCCTAGGTGTCCACCTAGGCGCGGTAGAGGAACATGGTCGTTGCATCCTCGAGCTGGTGATCTCCGATGAAATAGCCAACTTGGAGCTCGAGATCGCGCTCCATATGTACCGCGAGCATGTCAACCGCTTGGACGAACGCCTGCACGAGTTCAGGCACAGCCAACAGCTACCGTAGGCAAGGGCTGCTGGTCATGGTCTCATGGACGCGTTTTATTTTGTTGAGTTGTTTCGACGTGGATAGCTATGTATTCACAGCCATCATAGTATTGCTCTGTTTATTGCTCTGTTTCAAAGTGTGTACTCTGTTTTCCGTTCTTATATGTTCTGTTTCAATGTGTGTATATACGCTTTCTAGATTCAAATTAGTATACAAAAATAGATAGAAAATGGAATTCATAATATATATACATATATATATATTATTCATTAGTTCATCACAAAATATATATATAATATCATCACATATACGTGATGATACTTAACTACTAGGTACAATGCATAAAATTGAAAACGAACAATACTAAAACTAATAATCCCTCCTGGGGCCAGTATTCCGGCAGCCCCTCGCCAGCAGCTCCCTGGTGCGCGGCGTCTTCCCAGTGTGGAGGCAGTACTCCGCCTCCTCCGCCTCGCAGCACTTGATGTACCGATCTGCCTCTTGCTGGCGGACGAGCGTGAATGATCTTTCCATTTTGTTGGGCGCCCACCGGAGCTCCTTGTCGGTGGCACGCTGGAGCTTATCGGCCCACCTCCACGCAGCAATGAGGTGCCCAGCACCTTTGACCTTCCTCGCGAAGTACCCGTCTTTGTACACCTCCTCCGCACGACAACGCGCCCGCCCCAAAAGCTCCGTCGCCTCCTTTTTCCAGGCAGCATCACGGGCTTCACAGGGCGCCTGGTACCTGGCTTCCTCCTCCGCCATCTCCTTCTTGAACGCCACTTGTCTGGCTTTTTTAGCCGGCGGCAGCGACTTCCACGGACAAAGATTGTACTGGCCCCAAAACCAATCCAAAGTTGGGGGGTCCGGCGCAACCTCGTCCGGCGGCGCATAGGGGTCCTCGTCGCTGCTATTCGAGTGAGCATCCTCGGGGGGCGGCGACTCCTCGTCGGCGCGCGGGCAGACCGGCGGTGCCATGGCAGAGATTTGAGAGAGAGAGAGAGAGCGAGGGAAGGATGTAGATGAGAATGCAGGCGGGACGACGTGAGCAAGGTAGTATTTATTGGCGGCCGGAATCTAGATCGACGGGAATAGTACACACGCCGGTCGTCGGAATTTACGAGTACTGTAGTTTGAATTACACAAGATTCCCACAGCAAAATCCGTGTATAAACATAATAGCTGACGTTTCCAATACAGAACCGTGT
Organism: Triticum aestivum; assembly: GCF_018294505.1. Lineage (NCBI taxonomy): Eukaryota > Viridiplantae > Streptophyta > Magnoliopsida > Poales > Poaceae > Triticum > Triticum aestivum. The sequence continues at coordinate 472,832,585 of NC_057808.1, forward strand.
CTTAATAATGATCCCCGCCACTCACCTACCAAACCTCGAGCCGCGAGATAGAGTGCCAATCGCGTGGGGGCGGTTGTCTTACCAGATCTTTACATTTTCTTTTTTGAACACCAGATATTTACATCTCCTGATGATTTTTTAAATCGCACACAAGTACACAAAAATATGATTTTTCAAACCGTTATGGTTAGCCATTGCATGTATATGTAGTTCAAATTTGAATTACGGTCATTAAATGGCTAGAAAATCACTTAAATGTCTTTAAAAGGTCAAATGACCCCTAGAATTTTCCAAATTTTCACATGATAGTTGTAGTGGTGCACGTTAAACATAGAAAAAAATTGAAGGCCGTAAGAGGAAGCTATCTCCTATTCGTCATCAAACATGCATTGTTCCCTCACGGAACCACGAGCCATCTAGTGAGTTGCTCCGGTTTGTGAGGGGTGTGTGTCCAAACTTTCGTCAAACAGGCCAATTTTTTTACCACATCATCTTGGTGGCATGACATTACATCAAGCAAGGTTTCATGTTTTTCTGATCATTTTTTAATTTTTTGGAATTAAAATGGCATGGCACTCCATGCATGTGCCGATGCCGTGAGACCTATATGTTTCAAAATTCCTTCTAATTTATTGCACATAGAATTAACTCGCACACAAGTACACAAATATTATTTTTCAAACCGTTATGGTTAGCCGTTGCATGTAGATGTTGTTAAAATTTGAATTACGGTCGTTAAATGGCTAGAAAATCACTTAAATGTCTTTAAAAGGTCAAATAACCCCTGAAATTTTCCAAATTTTCACATGACAGTTGTATTAGTGCACGTTACACGTAGAAAAAAATTGAAGGCTATAAGAGGAAGCTATCTCCCGTTCGTCATCAAACATGCATTGCCCTCTCGGAACCACGAGCCTTCTAGTGAGTTGCTCCGTTTTGTGAGGGGTGTGTGTCCAAACTTTCGTCACACATGCCAAATTTTTTACCACATCATCTTGGTGGCATGACATTACATCAACCAAGGTTTCATGTGTTTCTGATATTTTTGAACTTTTAGGAATTTAAATGCCATGGCACTCCATGCTTAATTGTGTCATAGCCGTTAGACCAATATGTTTGAGAATTCCTTCCAATTTACTGCACATGGAATTAAATCGCACACAAGTACACAAAATATGACTTTTCAAACCATTATGGTTAGCTGTTGCATGTACATATTGTTCAAATTTCAATTACGGTCATTAAATGGCTAGAAAATCACTTAAATGTCTTAAAAGGTCAAATGACCCCTGAAATTTTCCAAAATTTGACATGACAGTTGTATTAGTACTACAAAATTTCTCGTACATTTAAAACACCATCCGTTGCCACTTTACTCCAAATTCGTCTTTCACAGCTAATAAAAAATATCTACAACATCACACACAGTTGTTTTCTAGGAACCGTTTATGATGAAAATATCTGGGTTTATTTAAGTCTTCCTCCTTAAGCTTCACCGGCTCGTCTGCTCCAGTGCCGGCAACCCCCGAATCCACGAATCCCGCACCCCCTTCTTGCAAAGATGACACCGTGGAAACGCTTCGTCAAGGCCCATACGATGGTCGCATCCCCCCGAGCGCCGCCGCCTACGTCGAGAGCGCGGCCGCCTATGCCTAGAGTGCCGCCGCATCCGCATTGAGTGCGGCCGCTTCCACCAAGAGGGCGTCTGCGGTAGCCGACAGGGCAGCTGCAGCAGCCAAGACGGCTGCAGCTGCTGCTGCGACGGCGGCTGCAAACGTCGAGAGCGCTCGAGCTGCCGTCCGTGCCATCGATGTCTCCCTGGCCTGGGTCGAGAACATCCACGCCAAGATCGAGGATGCACACGCCAAGATATTCCAGGCCACCTCGGTATCCAGCATGCAACCCACGTCTGAAAAGGCGGCAGTGGCCATGGAGCACCTGCTTCCTCATGAGGTCGCCGAGCGGGAGCTGGAGATGCAGGAGGCGGCGGAGATCGAGGAACGCCGGAGGAGGAGTTGCGCGTGGCCGAGGTCGAGGTAGAGAAGAGTCTGTCCGTCGAGGAATCGGTGGTGGAGTACCAACGTGAGCTCTGGTGCAGCCACTACTACGAGTACTACAACCTTGAGGGCGGCGTCGAGGACGTGGTCGACTTCAGCAGGGGGGACGCGGAGTCCACCAATGGCGGCATGTCGCCAGGACAAGTCATCGATGTCTCATCTCACACCGGTGATGCATAGGCTGGCGCGGCGGCGGATTTGTTAAAATTATGCATACTTAGGCTTTGTTTTTAATGCTGGTCTCTTGTTAGAGAAATGTTTAGGTCAACTGGCTCTGTATAATTACTAAAATTGCTCGATTCAGTAAGTGTGGTCTATCTGCTGTACGCTCTTTTGTGTGCCCAAATTATCAAGCGATGTTAAATTATGCAATGACGTACCCGGGGAAATTTCCACCAAATTTTGAATTATCAAACCCATCCCATGCGCTTAAAGTAGAAGAATCGTTTGCGAGGCACACAATCGTTCAAAGTGAATGGTCTGGCGGCACTGTGTGCAAAGTTTCCCTCCACATTTCCAAAATTTTGGCCTACCGCCAAAATATCTAGCCCCACCCCCTTTTCTCCCCGGTCACAAGTCACATTTCCCCTGTTTCCTCCTTCCTACCTTCCTTCCTTCCTTCCTAAGCTATAGACGCTTCCTCGCTTGCTTCCTCACTCTCGCCGTCTCGCATCCTACCGTCGGGGTCGCCATGGTCTTCTTCAAAGACCTCTCCAGCGGTTCCTCCTCCGGCGATGACTCCTTCACCACCCGGGTGTGCCTCTCTTCTCTCTCTCGGCTATGACTTGGAATGGAGGATTTTTACCCGGCGGTCGATTTGAGTCATTTCTTCCTCTTGTAGCTCCCTAGGACCATAAGTGGCAACGAATGGAGCGGGGTGGCTGAAGATCTATTTGCTCGTTGTCACCATCAATTTCCATGCGTGAAGCTAGTTGCGTTTGAATCTGTGGACACTGGGAGGAAGTTTCTGGCATGTGCAGAGAAGGTTAGACCCTCTTTTGTTGTTACAAATCATTTGTTAGATGTGATTCAGACACTGTCACGGTCCCAACCCATTCATACCACACCTTCAACCAAACGCATCCTAAGACTATGCCACAGTTTGTACCTAGTATCTAAAATTGTTGCCATCTCATCAGCGGTGCCATTAGAAAATTATTTGGCACCGCTTCAGCAGTTTGTGCAGCCAACTTTGGTCCACACATCCGAGTAGCCAAGCAGTAAAATATTAAATCTTAGTTCAATTTGGCATACATAGTAGACGGCCTTAGTGCTATTAGTTCTATGTTACTAAATTTGTGCATGTACACACCTATTAGTATCAATTTGCTGTCATCCAAACACTGTCGCTATGTTGTTGCAGTTATATTTACCTTCCTCATAAAATGTTCAATTTGTTATTTATTGTACATGAGTAAGAACTTGTAGCGTTGTTGTAGTTAATTATAGCTTCTGATGTTTTAGAATTTGGTTGTTGTCTCAGTGGCAATTAATTCATTTGCACATTGATCTTTTTGAGAAGATATTTCATAATTAGCATGTTTCTTCATTTTTTCAAAATAAGCATTGGTGATTTTGTATGTTGCTATAAACCCATTTCCCCTACAATTGTTACTAATCTAGTTTTAAATATTATAGGATGCTCTGAAGTGTTCTTACTTGGAGTGGGTTGATCAAGAGTGGCTATAGCCTTTGAAGATGTGCCTAGCAAAGCTCTGGAGCATGTATGAGGAAGAGAACAGAGGTAGGCTTAGAGAAAGTGTTGTCAACGCTGAAGAATATTTGAAGATGCGGGATAAAAAGAGGAAGGTGGAGAATGAGCTCAGATTTTTTTAATCAGACTTTGCTAAGATGGTGTTGGCGAAGGAGGAGGCACTTTCCCAGTTGGCCAGTGCAAAACAGGTTCTTACTGAACTGAAAGCAGAGGTGGATAAGACGAGCCTAGATGATCTTGATTAGGGAAATGAATATATTGTTCTAACATTGTTCTTATGAAGTTGAACTAGCTGTATGTTATACTGCGCTGTTTTCACCTAGCTATCGTATTGTGATGTTAAAATATATTTATGTGCCTGATATGAAATTGGCAAACCGTTGTTCGATATGAAATGTGAATTTGCGTAATACTGGAATTATTAATTGTAAACTAATAAACCTGCTAAATGTGTGATGGAACTTTGCAAACGGTTCTAGCAGTAAAAGCGCTTGTGATGGATAGCCCAATGCCACACAGTTTTCTTCATCAAATCGTGTGTGATGTAGTTGATAAAAGCAAACAGTTAACCAAGGCAGAGCGTGTGTGATAGTTACACCTTTCACACACGAGCCTACACATAAAACTGTGTGGGATGTACATACGAACGGAAACGTTTTCCCTAGATTGACTGTGTGGGATGTACATAAGAACGGAAACGTATTCCTTGGATTGACTGTGTGTGATTTACATACGAACGGAAACGTTTTCCCTGGATTGACTGTGTGGGATTTACATAAGAACGGAAACGTATTCCTTGGATTGACTGTGTGTGATATACATACGAACGGAAATGTTTTTCTGGGATTCATCGTGTGGAATGTACATACGAACGGAAATGATTGGGTTTTGATGCCTCGCACGATCGCACACGAGCTCATTTTGCCCCAGCCTGTGTCCCAGGAGGGCCTATCTCCGACGATTTCTGGGTCGTGTGGGAAGGACCCCCCTATCGCCCACACTCACTTGGCGACGGTTCCAAATGCCGTCGCAGAAAGGGGTTAAAAACCGTTTGTATAGCACCGACACGTACCAGTGATCAGATCTATTTTATCCATGAAAGTTATTTGAGTATTCTTTTGATCTCTTATATGCATGATTATTTATAGCCTAGTATTTCTTCTTCGAATCTTTGGTTTAGTTAGGCCAACTAGATCGATTTTTTCTTGCCATGGGAAGAGGTGCTTTGTGATGGGTTCGGTCGTGCGGTGTTCTTTCCCAGTGACAGAAGGGGCAGCCAGACATGTATTGATCGTTGCTATTAAGGAAAACAAGATGGGGTCTATTACTACATGAATAGATCTTGTCTACATCTTGTCATCGTTCTTACTGCATTACTCTGTTTTTCCATGAACTTAATACACTAGTTGCATGCTGAATAGCGGTCGATGTGTGGAGTAATAGTAGTAGATGCAGGCAGGAGTCGGTGTACTAATCTTGGACGTGATGCCTATATATTGACCATTGCCTGGATATCGTCATGATTATTTGAAGTTCTATCAATTGCCCAACAGTAATTTGTTTACCCACCGTATGCTATTTTCTTGAGAGAAACAACTATTGAAATCTATGGCCCCGGGGTCTATTCTTCATCATATTTGCTTTCCGATCTATTATTTGCCATTTTTATTTTCAGATCTATTATTCCAAAAACCCAAAAATACCTTGCTGTACTTTTTATTTGCATATTTTATTTCGCATTTTATCGAGATCTCTTTATCCAATCTATCACAATTTTTATTCCGTCAACTTGACAATTTCTGGCGCCGTTACCTGAAAAGGGATTGGCAACCCCTTTGTAAGCGTCGGGTTGCAAGTATTTGTTCTTTGTGTGCAGGTACCGTTTACATAGTGTTGCTTGGTTCTCCTACTGGATTGATACCTTGGTTTCGCAACTGAGGGAAATACCTACCATAACTGTGCTGCATCATCCCTTCCTCTTTGGGGGAATACCGACGTAGTTCAAGCGACATCAGCGGCATGTAAACCGCAGCCGAATCCGGGATATATACCAGCGCCGGGTCGATTTAGGGTTCCCGTCCTCGTTCTCCCTTATCCTCCTCCATTGCAAATCTCAAACTCCAGCCAAAAATGCACTTCCATCCGATGATGTTTAGTGACAAGTGTAGCGATAGGACGAGAACGCGGATGTCATGCATGGGCGGCAGTCAGGGTGGTTGAGGGGGGCTCGGCGGCCCAGGCAGCGGGCCGCCTTGCAAGTGTGACACCCCCCAAAATACCTGGAGCGGAGAAAATATGTTGCAATGTCATATTCTACAATGTCTTAACTATGGACAATGTCATATCATTCTACTATTATTTAAACCGTCTCTTTATTTGCCAATCTAAAATGGGATAAATTGACAGCACACTAACCATTGATACTTATGAGTTCTTGATCTGTAATCTAGTGGTGTCGTGAACCTGCCAACTCCTTCACAATGTCATTTCCTACCATGTCCTGACCTGAACAATACCATATTGTGTTAATTCTATTTTAAACGGTGTCACTTTATTCGTCAATAAGAAATGTGATGAATTCTCAGCACTGATACTTATATGTGCCAAACCTGTCATCTGTCTGCTTGTTTCTCTTTCAGAGTGAGGAGGATATAAGCGTCAAACAAGTGCAGTCTCATCAGCTTGCTCAGCTGCTTGCGCTGCAGCTCCCGAGCAGGGCTAACCTTTTTTGAACTCTATTGAAGTGCTGTCGGTTTTGTATATTATTTTGTCGGCTGTTTATTTGCACTGGTGGCGATCTTTGATGCCCAGTGTATGTAATCTGATGTCTGCTTGTGCTTTATTATCATAGTGGCAAACTTCAATGCCTAGTGGATGTAATATGCCGTAATTTCTTTATTGTATAGTCTAGGTTTTTTCTTATTCACGGTGCTGCAGTTATTTTACTGTATATATATCCTATCTTCACAGTAAACCGGCCAAACCGTAAAATTACGGTACATAATCGGGCCGTCATGCAAATCACTATGTATGATCCGCATCATGGGCCCAGTCATCTTGGTCTGTTAACATGCCTAAATGTAAACTGGCCCACTAGTAGTTTCGGACCTTTAATAGGCCGAGTAAACCGCCGGCCCTATTTTCGCAAGAAAATTCAATGGGCTTTTAGTAGGCTGAAAAGTAGGTTGGGCCTGAAACATGCCGAACAGCTCACGGCTCGATAGCAGGCCGAAATAGACCCCGGCCCATGATTGTGCCGATCACATCACGGGCCGTTAATAGGCCAAAATTGTCTCGGTCCTTGTTTGGCCCAATCAGATTATCGGCTATGAGCAGGCCGGATGCAAAGCGGGCCATAGTTAGGCCCAACTATATGACGGGCTTTTAACAAGCCGAAATAAATATGTGGCTGAAATGTTAAACGGGCCTTTAACAGGACGAAACTAATATCATGCCATATTACTAAATGGGCCTTCAGCAAACAGAAATCCTGACCGGGCCTCAAGTGGGCCCAAAAGCATAGCGTCTAGTTGACGGGCCGAATCTGATATGGGCCATAATTTAGCCCAAAGCCTCTTAAAGGGTCGGATCTGATCTGGGCCGTAATATGGCCCAGAACGTGGTAGGCTATTAACGGGCTGGATCTTATATGGGCCTTTATTAGGCCCGGAACGTGGCAGGCTGTTAATGGACCGGATCAAATATGGGCCGGCATTTGGCCCAAAACATGGAAGCCTGTTAACGGGCCAGCCCACTAGTGTCCTCAAAATCTTGTGGGCCTTTAGCTGGGCCATCCCATTATGGTCTGCAAAATCTTGTGGGCCTTTAGCTGGGCCGGCCCATTATGGTCCGCAAAATCTTGTGGGCCTTTAGCTGGGCTGGCCCATTATGGTCCACCAAATCTTGTGGGCCTTTAGTTGGGCCGGCCCGTTTAATCTTTATGGGCCACTTTTGGGCCGGTCCACGTGTCAACATATCATAGGCGCATCTCACCCATTGGACGAGTGACACCTGTGCCAACGCGGAGCTGACACGTGGTTCCGTCGACCAATGAGAATTTTACATGTGGAAAATCGGCATTGGTCGTGGCTGTTAGTGGGTTATGATATCCAAAACCGGACCCGGTAGCTTAACGGCGACCCGTTACGGTGGATGCCACGTGTCGGTCACCCTTGACGAAAGCACTTCCATGACGCGGCATTTATCGTCATGGAAGTGGACACTTCCGTGATGATAATTTTGGTAATGTCATGGAACACTTCTACGACAGCACAGGTATGACTATCTTGATTCTGTCATAAAATCGTCATGGATGTACATGCATGACAGAAAACTTCACCTACTGTGACAAACACGTATCACCACGGAAGTGTATTTTTTTTGTAGTGATGGTATGTGCATACGAGGAGTATTTTCAACCCCATAGTTGTGAACCAAATTATGAAAGTTGTTCTGATGTAACCTGTGTAAGGGCCTCCTAGGGGGCAACCCTCCTTGCACTTCATGATTCCCTTGGTCCTTCATCAGCCTCATGGCTTGATGGGGGTTCAGAGTACTGGAGATGCTAGCCAACGTGCCCCTCTCCGAAGCCGGAGGGTGGACTCCGAGCGAGTCACCTTCGTCTTCTTCCATGGCGACCTCCTCGGTTTCCTCTCTCCTTAATTCCATCTGAAGCAACCAAGCATCGTCTTCCACGTTGTTGGAGGAGGAAGAAGATATCATGCCTGGCTTGGGGGATCTGACAGAAAACAGCAGAATAGAGGATATATCTGCAATACGGTGGTCAAAACGTCCGGGCGTATATATATAAAGTTTTTTCTTGCAAAACAAGTATTCAAGTAGAAAATGGAGTCAGGAAGGCTCACGAGGTGCCCATGAGCCACCAGGGTGCGCCCAGGGGGTGGGCGTGCCCTGGTGCCTCGTGTGCACCTTGTGGGACCCCTCGGTTGTTTCTTATTTTGGTATTTTTTTTCTAATATTCCAAAACTACAGAAAGCATTTTTATGGGATTTTTGAAGTCGGTTTACTTACCGTATCACATACCTATTCCTTTTCAGGGTTCTGGAGTATTCTGGAAGGTCACTAAGGGAGTCCTGGATTAAGGGGTCCTCGGGCGTCCGACCTGTTATACATGGGCCGGACTGATGGGCCGTAAAGATACGAAGACCGAAGACTCTCTCCCGTGTCCGGATGGGAGTCTCCTTGGCGTGGAAGGCAAGCTTGGCGACCAAATATGAAGATTCCTTTCTCTATAACCGACTTTGTACAACCCTAGTCCCCTCCGGTGTCTATATAAACTGGAGGGCTTAGTCCGTAGAGGGGGAGGATAAGAAAAATCATAGTCATACAGGCTAGACTTCTAGGGTTTTAGCCATTACGATCTCGTGGTAGATCAACTCTTGTAATACTCATATTCATCAAGATCAATCAAGTAGGAAGTAGGGTATTACCTCCATGGAGAGGGCCCGAACCTGGGTAAACATTGTGTCCCCTGTCTCCTGTTACCATCGACCTTAGACGCACAGTTCGGGACCCCCTACCCGAGATCCGCCGGTTTTGACACCGACATTGGTGCTTTCATTGAGAGTTCCGCTGTGACGTCGAAGATAGGATTGATGGCTCGCCTTGTTGTCAAGGACAATATCACCTCCGGAGGAGCCCTGGCTCCGGGCCAAACCCTCCGACTTGGCGGCTTTACCATGACCGCCTGTTCGGCCGTTAAGCCGACGATGACCTCTCGAGTCATCAAAAATCGTCTCCACGTTGACTCCGAATACTCCAAACAGATGGATCCGATGGAGTTGTCGTCTTTAAACGAACTCCTAGATCGCATCGCCGCCTTGGGGTCGCTACAGACTACGATCGGATCGGGCTTAAACCTGACCAGAGAGAAATCAAATCTCCACCGATCACCCATCAGATAGCGGTAGTGGAGGAGCAAGGCAATAACTCTTCCTCTATATTAAGGATGAACTATGTTCGTATTTCTAAGCTCGAGGAGCCGGATACCTGTCCGCGGAACAACGTGCCCTGCCCTCCGAACCTAGATCGGACGACGGGCCTAAAACATCAGTTGATATCCCGGAGTCTGAACCATTAAGTTCGGAAGATTTACAAACTCCGGATCCCAAATCGGGTCAGGGTTCAGATTTAAAACCACCCACCCACCCAGCTATACGCGATCTCATGTACATACGACAGCAGTCTCAGGAAACGGTCCATCACTTCTGGGCCAGATTCCTCCTTGTCAAACACAAGATTAAAGATTGCCGCGATGAAGACGCAATCTCAGTATTCTGCAACAATTGCACGGACGAAGGAATCCTCAACGCCATCAACCGCCATCGTGTATTACACTTCGCTGACTTGGCAGCCATAGTATAGAAGTACTACCCAATGGAAAGCGCCTGGAAAACTCAGGCAGCTCGTTGGGAACCACCGGTTTCCACTCAGCCCCTCGTCCGGGCAAAAAGGACGCACCCTCGTGGGGCACCTGACCCAATAGTAAAGAAATCGAAGCCCATTATGGGGCGTGGAACTGTTCTAGAGGGATGGCTCGATAGGCCATGCAAAATACATGCAACACCAGATACCACACCAACCCACAGCCTTAGAGCATGTTGGATACTCCGGCAAGTGGCCAAGAGCGGCGAAGATCTCCTCACCAAAAATACCCCAGAACAACACCCCTCGGAAGACGACGACCTCAGAGTATTGACGATCTTCGAGACCTTTGCTTCAAGAAATCAGCGCAAAAGGGCACTCCGCGACCTCGCCGAAGTCTGCCAAGTCGCAGCAATAAACCCCTGGAACGACACGGCCATAACTTTCAATGCCGATGACGAACCAAAATTCAGGACAGTCCGGGCACCAGCCGCCTTGGTCCTCAGTCCAATCGTGGACGGCTTCCGGCTCACCAAAGTGCTCATGGATGGCGGCAGCGGACTAAACCTCATCTACGAGGACACACTCATAAAAATGGAAATAGATAGGAGCCGCATTGAGCAAAGTAGCACGACCTTCCGGGGAATCATACCCAGTCAGGAGGCGCGATGCGCGGAAAAAATCACGCTCGACGTGGTATTCGGCACGCCGGAGAATTATCGGTCCGAAGAGATAACCTTCCAAGTGGCCCCTTTCAACAGCGGATATCACGCCCTACTGGGGCGAGACGCGTTCACACGCTTCCAAGCTATACCTCATTACGGGTACATGAAGCTCAAGATGCCCGGGCCCAACGGCACCATCACTCTTGCCAGTGATCCGGACATAGCACTGCGTGCCGAAAATAAAACCGCATCACTGGCCCTCGAGGCATTGTCTGAAGCCCTCGCGGCCGAAGAGCTGACTGCGCTGCGCTCCACTGTGGATAGGGATGATGTAATCCTGGACAAACGACCCAAATCCACCTCCTTTAAACCAGCAGATGAAATAGTCAAATTTCAAGTCCACCCGACGGACCCCAAGAAGACAGCATCCATCGGGGCACAACTCGACCCAACGGTCGATGCCGCGCTACGAGAGTTCCTGCATGAGAACTGGGACATATTCGCCTGACACCCTTCTGACATGCCAGGAATCCCACGCAGGTTGGCCGAATACAGCCTCAATATCTTAAAGGGATATAAACTGGTCAAACAAACACTATGGCGTTTTTCCGAACCCAAACGACAAGCTATGGGAGAGGAGCTAGCCAAGTTACTCGAAGCCGGATTCATCAGAGAAATAAAACACCCGGACTGGCTAGCAAACCTTGTGATGGTACCAAAGAAGGATAAATCCTAGCGCCTATGCGTCGATTTCAAAGACCTCGACAAGGCTTGCCCTAAGGATCCCTTCCCCCTCCCTCGCATCGATCAGATTATTGACGCAACCGCAGGACACGACTCACTGTGTTTCCTCGACGCATACTCCAGATACCATCAAATCAAGATGAAGGAGTCCGATCAAGCCGCAACGGCATTCATTACCCCATATGGGCCTTTCTGCTTCAACACTATGCCTTTCGGGCTCAAAAACACTGGCGCCACCTACCAACGCATGATTCAAACATGCCTGGAGAAACAGATCGGCAAGACAGTTGAAGCATATGTGGATGACGTCGTCATCAAAACCAGACACGTTGAGTCACCGATAGATGATTTACGTCTTACATTCGACAACCTCCGTACTTATCACATCAAGCTCAACCCGGAAAAGTGTGTTTTCAGCATCCCCGTCGGAAAACTGCCGGGCTTCATCGTTTCCAATAGAGGAATTGAGGCAAATCTAGCCAAAATCCGAGCTTTGTCACAATTGTCTACGCCAACAGACCTTAAACAGGTCCAAAAACTCGCGGGATGCATGGCAGCTTTAAGCCACTTTATCTCCAGATTGGGAGAAAAAGCATTGCCACTCTATCGCCTTCTCCGACGCACCGACCACTTCGAGTGGACGGACGCGGCAACGGCCGGACTAGAGGAAATAAAGGCCCTTAGCAAGCAACCCAATCCTGGCCGCGCCGAACATCGGCTAACCCATGTTATTATACATATCGGCAACACACCAGGTGGTGAGCGTCATGCTCGTCGTCGAGTGAGAGCAGGACAGACACAAATTCCCGCTCTAGAAATCAGTATACTACGTATCCACTGTCCTCACACCATGCAAATCTTGATACCCTCATTACCAAAAGTTAGCATACACGGTCTTCATGGCATCCCGGAAGCTGCGACACTACTTTCAAGAGTGCTCGACTACGGTGGCTTTCGAGGTACCACTCAACGACATAATAAACAACCGCGATGCCATGGGCCGGATTGCTAAGCGGGCCATTGAGCTCCTTCCATTCGACATAACATACAAACCACGCCGCGCCATTAAATCCCAAGTACTGGCTGACTTCATCACCGAATGGACAGAGGCCAAACTCCCTAAAGAGTACGGCACGTGTTCCAATTGGGTTATGTACTTCGATGGTTCCAAAATGCTGGCATGGTTAGGGGCGGGAATTGTCCTAACGTCCCCCACTGGAGACGTAGTTCAGTACGTACTCCAAATATTATACACAGACTCCAACAATGCGTCGAATATGAGGCCTTGTTGCATGGGCTTCGGATGGCTGTCTCCATGGGCATACAATGCCTGGAAGTGCGCGGGGACTCAAACCTCGCAATATCTCAAATAAATGGAGATTTCGATGCCAAAGATCTGAAAATGGTGGCTTACCGCCACGTCGTTCTTAAAATCTCGGCCCATTTCGAGGGGCTCGAGTTTCATCATGTGGCTCGAGAAAGTAATCAAGCGGCGGACGTCCTTGCTCGCACCGGCGCCAAGCGCGACCCCGTCCCACCTAACATCTTTCTGGAAAGGCTTTTCAAGCCGTCCGTGGTGTGGCAAGGGGAGAGCGGCAACAATAGTCCGGACCCGATTATAACCTCAGATGCCGAACACACCGATATCATCGGGGGCTCAGCCACCGAAATAACACCGTCGGCCCATCTCATAATGGCAGTCATTGCCCCATGGACCGAACCCTTCTTGGCCTACCTTAACAGGCGAGAACTCCCTGAGGATCAGAATGAGGCTCGCTGCATTGTCCGGTGCTCTAAAGCCTACAAGGTTCACGATCGAGAACTCTACAAGAAAAGCACTACCGGAGTACTCCAAAGATGTATCTCCGAGGAAGAGGGGCGGCAGCTCTTGGCTGAAATTCATGCTGGTCTCGGTGGTCACCACGCTGCGGCTTGGGCCCTTGTAAGCAAGGCTTTCCGTACAGGTTTCTATTGGCCGACGGCCCGAGCAGACGCACAGGACCTTGTCCAACGTTGCGTCGGATGCCAGCTTTTCGCCAACCAGAGCCATATGCCACCCACCGCTCTGCAAACAATCCCCATAACTTGGCCTTTTGCGGTTTGGGGGCTTGATATGGTTGGACCCCTTAAAGGAGGAAGCCATAAGAAAAAATATCTGCTGGTCATGGTGGATAAATTCACTAAGTGGATAGAGGCCAAACCAGTTAAAACGGTCAAAGCCGGACCAGTCATAGACTTTATATCCGGCGTTGTACACCGTTATGGTGTCCCACACAGCATCATCACCGATAACGGCTCCAATTTCACAGCCGATGAGGTGAAAAACTGGTGCGCTAATCTGGGCATTAAGCTCGATTATGCCTCCATCTATCACCCGCAAACAAACGATCAAGTCGAACGCGCCAATGGTCTTATTATGAGCGGCATCAAGCCTAGACTGGTGTGGTCTTTGAAAGAATCAGACAAGCACTGGGTTGAGGAGCTCGACTCCATACTCTGGGGGCTGCAGACACGCCCAATCGCACTACCGGATATACACCTTTCTTCATGGTGTACGGCGCAGAGGTTGTGTTACCCTACGGCATTATTCATGACTCACCTCGAGTGCGCATGTACGAAGAGAGAGAGAGGCCAAGCTTGATCGGCAGGACAACTTAGATGCCCTGGAGGAGGAGCGAGAGGTTGCAAAAGCCCGTTCCACATTTTATCAACAGCAGGCTCGCAGGTATCAAAGCAGAGAAGTGCGGGCCAAGACTTATAATGTTGGCGAACTTGTTCTACGCCTGCTGGAGAAGAAAAAGGACAAACTCAAGCCCAAGTGGGAGGGTCCCTTCATCATTGACGAGGTTCTCACCGGAGGAGCGTACCGCTTGCGTGATGCGTCAGACAATCGCCTAGAGCCGAACCCCTGGAACGCGGCCAGACTCCGAAGATTCTATGCCTAGCGCCGAACTCTTTGTTCGTCTCCTTCTCCCTATTGTTTCCATTACTTTTTCCTCTCTTTTTGCTTTTTCCTTTTTAGCCTTAAAGCTTTTCGTGCGGCTAAACCATGCACCTGTGACATACACAACCTCAAATATGTACGTCCATTATACCTGGGGCTTCTTTGACAGAAGCTTATTATTGTTATTTTTCGAGCATCAAGCTCATCACATATGCGCGTTTTCCCCATATGTACCTTTTCTTCACCATTATATGCATCGATTGACTTCAGTTTTGGCCAAGCTGGGTTGCCTGGCTCCTGTGCTTATGCCCTACGTTCCCGTTAGTTCAGCTAGGGCATAAAGGGAGCACCTCTGGCGATTGTTACTGCCGGGTCATCCGGATGTGTACCTCAGACTGGGTGAAGCCGAAAGCTAGCATTCTTAAGGGAATATTCGGTCGGTGAACTAAAGATGTTTTTACATTCATTAAATATGAATCCCCAGATGTTGAATATACTGTGATTTTTTCAATCACAGTTCGCACATGCACATTAACGCATGTACACCCAGGGAAAGGAACCCTTAACGGAACTATTCTCTCTGGAAGATGTTTCTTACAATCACAATGTAATATAACATAGCTAGCCAGAGAAAACTTGTCTGTTCAATCAACTATGACCCCTACGCCTGGTTTCCACGCATACCCCGATATATTTTGCCGCTCAGGTATTCGGAAACACTCTGCACCTTCGGGTCCAGAGGTCGAAGCGAAAAGGTCTGCCATGACAATCGTTTTACAATCCGGCTAGGGACAAATACGTCAAGGAAAGTACATAGTCACTTAGACTCATAAATTTCCTCCTCTATATTGTCTAACAGGCTGTCTAACTTACAATCCTGTTCGGAATATCTGGCGGCTACTTCTACTTGGTCATATACCAAATTCACGGGAATTTCTTTCCCATCTGACCCTAGAGGTCCGACCCGGGCCATATGATTTGGATCAAGCTTGGTATACCGTGTTTTCACCATGGCCCAGGCTTCTCGTGCACCTTCCCGGCAGGCCGATATCTTCCATAATCGGAAGCGCCGCCACGCTCCCTTGAATAGCTGTATAAGCTCCTCCATCCTTCCTGGAGGGGAGGCGGATGGCCATAAAGCCTTGGCAATACTTCGCATCGCCTGCCGAGCTTGCTCGTGCATTTGCGACATCTCTTGTAGCAGATCGCCCGAGATTCCGGACATCTCCTCTTCGGGACGGCCGGTCAACATACCTACAGATATAATTCTGTTAGTCCCTTTCATCTCCGAACTACACGGAGGTAAGTGCGACCACATACCAAATATGCCGCCGCGCAGCCTCTTATTTTCCTTCACGGAATCAGCCAGCTGGGCCCGTACATCTTTCAGTTCTTCGCCCAGCTGGGTGTGGGCATCCTACAGCTTGTTTTTCTCATCTCTGACTCGTGTCAGCACACGTTCGCCCGCAACCAGCAGTCTTTTGGCTTCGTGTTCTTCCGCTTGGGCGGCTTTCAGTTGCTCCTGCAGTTGATCTGACGATCCTGCCATAAGATGAGCAACAGTGTTAGCATTGCCGGTATATAATTATGTTTTCTCGATGGAGGGGAACATTACCAGGTGATGCCTTCTTGGATTTCTCCAGTTCGGCAGTAGCAGCAGTTAGCTGGGTCTGACACTTTTCTAGTTCCTGAGACAACAGGTTGTTTTTCTCTGACAACACCTGGTTATACAATGATCCTTAAATCAGTTGTATCAACTTCTTCAAGTCTCAGGGGCTACTGGTATACAATTATCAGTTTTGTATAATAAACTTACCCGTATATCTTTTACATGTTGGTTTGTGGCTCAGGCAAGCCCGTCTCGAGCAGCTTGGATATATGCATCAGCCGAGCTGAAGGCATTGAACGCCTCGTTCGTAAAGCCGGGGTCGCGTAGAACGGCTCTCCGGCGCCGATGATTCATGGCGCTCTCCACTTCCGAGTTTGTGACAGATACATCATCCGACTCCTCTGCCGAAGGACAATGCGGCATCACTCCCGTATCAGCCCTTGCCTTTAAAGCAGGGTCGGGAACCTGACTTGTGGAGACGCGGCCGATAAGATTCCCGGACATAGTCCGGCGAACGCTTTTCCTGATAAGACACAGCGGATAATGTCACAGTTGGATGTGACTGCCAAAGGGCATATTTACAAAGCCATACCTCTTCGATGAAGGCTCGGTCGTATCTTCGTTTGCCTTCCTCTTTGAAGGCTTGCCCGGCGTGGGCGCCGCTCTCTTTGGAGTTGCCTCTGGTGTAGCATGACGCGCCGAGCGTCTCCCCTTTGGAGCATAAGACAGTGCGGTGGGTGAGGCAGAATGAGGAGGCTCTTTTAGAGGATATATCTCGTGATTACTTACGTGCGAGGTGGGGAGAAGACCGAGATAGTCGGCGGTGATGGCCACTTCCGTGCCGTCATAGCTCGCCTGGTAGAACACCCCATCCTCGAGCTCCACATATATGTCCGGATCCTCTTCGAACCCGGGGTCAAGGTCTCAGTTATGGTTCTCTGGCTGTGGGGCGGGGCAGTGTAGCCCCTTGGTGGTTTTTTGCCATTCCTATTACGAATGGACAGAGTAATGTTCATTAAAAGTGACTCAGGGAGTGGATTGAATGGAATAATGGGATTGGAACTCACCCAGCTAGGAGGGTTGTACATGGAAAATCCATCCCGACGCTTGATGCGAAGGAATTCCTCTTCCTCCCCTTTGAATAGTTCGGCCAATATCTTGGCCAAAGCGGCGGGAGTGTCCGGACCTTTTCGACCGCAACGGGAGGCGTCATCTTCCCCATTGTAGTACCATATAGGAAGCCCTCTGTATTGGAGTGGCTGAACCCCTCGCACTATGGAAGTCGCCATTACCTCGACTATTGATAATCCGGACTAGGCAAGCGTCTTTATCTTGCTCATCAGTTGACGGACTTCCGTGCTATCTTCCTCCTCGAGGCTCCGAGGGCGCCAGCTGTGGCGTTTCTTCAACGGAACCCTTGTAAATTCGGGAAGACCCATTCGAACTGGGTCAGGAAGGGCGACGTCCTCGATATAGAACCATTCAGAAGGCCACTCTTCGGATGCCTTCTTCGGTGTGCCGGACAGGTATCCGGTCCCGGCGATGCGCCATACTTCGGCTCTGCCCACTTCAAATATTGATCCATCTTGGTTGCGAGGGACGAGGCAGAATAGCTTCCTCCATAAATCAAAATGGGCCTCGCAGCCCAGGAATAGCTCGCAAAGAGCAACGTAGCCCGCGATGTGCAGGATGGAGGCCAGAGTAAAGTTGTGCAGTTGAAGGCCATAATACTCCAGAAGCCCTCGGAGGAACGGATGGATTGGAAATCCGACACCTCTTAGCAAGTAGGAGACGAAGCACACTCGCTCCCCTGGATGGATTGGGGAAATTCTCAGCCTGAGCCCCACCGTTGAAAGAATTCAATCCTGCTCGAGCGGGGACTAGATCCGCAGGGGGAAGTAATCCCTGTGTTTGCAGCTTCACCAACTGACCGTGAGATACAGAACATCTCTCCCAATTGCCTTTTTCTGGGCCATGGGGACGGGAGGAAGAGCTGGGAGCGCTGGCCATGTTGGAATGGTTTTTCCTAGCAAACTCTGAGGATTTTTTGCGTGATGTGGAACGGATCTGAGATCCAATCCCGTTAAATAGACACTGTTCTTACATGGTCGGGGTGCTATGTGCAAAAATACCCTGACCTTTCGCATTCGCTCGACACGTGGAAGCTGAAGTTGTTGACGCACAAAAGCCGAGGGGCATAACATTAAATGCAGTGCCGAATACATCTCTTTGAAAGTCATCGGAGGAAGAACCCGCCTTGCAATGCCGAAGACAATCTGTGCGCTGGACACATCGTCATTGAAGCCTGGTTCGGGGGCTACTGAGGGAGTCCTGGATTAAGGGGTCCTCGGGCGTCCGACCTGTTATAAATGGGTCAGACTGATGGGCCGTGAAGATACGAAGACCGAAGACTCTCTCCCGTGTCCGGATGGGACTCTCCTTAGTGTGGAAGGCAAGCTTGGCGACCAAATATGAAGATTCCTTTCTCTGTAACCGACTTTGTACAACCCTAGTCCCCACCAGTGTCTATATAAACCAGAGGGCTTAGTCCGTAGAGGGGGGTGATACGTCTCCAACGTATCTATAATTTTGATTCTTCCATGCTATTATATATTCTATTTTGGATGTTTAATGGGCTTTATTATACACTTTTATATTATTTTTGGGACTAACCTATTAACCGGAGGCCCAGCCCAAATTGCTGTTTTTTTGCCTATTCCAGTGTTTCGAAGGAAAAGGATATCAAACGGAGTCCAAACGGAATGAAACCTTCGGGAACGTGATTTTCGGAACAAACGTGATCCAGAGGACCTGGAGTGGACGTCAAGCAATCAATGAGGAAGCCACGAGGCAGGGGGCGCGCCTACCCCCCTAGGCGCGCCCTCCACCCTTGTGGGCCCCTCGTAGCTCCACCTACCTACTTCTTCCTCCTATATATACCTACGTACCCTGAAAACATCATATATGGAGCAAAAACCCTATTTCCACCGCCGCAACCTTCTGTACCCGTGAGATCCCATCTTGGGGCCTCTTCCGGCGCTCCGCCGGAGGGGGCATCGATCACGGAGGGCTTCTACATCAACACCATAGCCTCTCCGATGATGTGTGAGTTGTTTACCTCAGACCTTCGGGTCCATAGTTATTAGCTAGATGGCTTCTTCTCTCTTTTTGGATCTCAATACAAAGTTCTCCTCGATTCTCCTGGAGATCTATTCGATGTAATCTTCTTTTGCGGTGTGTTTGTCGAGATCCGATGAATTGTGGGTTTATGATCAAGATTATCTATGAACAATATTTGAATCTCCTCTGAATTCTTTTATGTATGATTGGTTATCTTTGCAAGTCTCTTTGAATTATCAGTTTGGTTTGGCCTACTAGATTGATCTTTCTTGCAGTGGGAGAAGTGCTTAGCTTTGGGTTCAATCTTGTGGTGCTCGATCCCAGTGACAGTAGGGGAAACGACACGTATTGTATTGTTGCCATCGAGGATAAAAAGATGGGGTTTATATCATATTCCATGAGTTTATCCCTCTACATCATGTCATCTTGCTTAAAGCATTACTCCGTTCTTATGAACTTAATACTCTAGATGCATGCTGGATAGCGGTCGATGTGTGGAGTAATAGTAGTAGATGCAGGCAGGAGTCGGTCTACTTGTCACGGACGTGATGCCTATATACATGATCATACCTAGATATTCTCATAACTATGCTCAATTCTATCAATTGCTCGATAGTAATTCGTTTACCCACCGTAATACTTATGCCATCTTGAGAGAAGCCACTAGTGAAACCTATGGCCCCCGGGTCTATTTTCCATCATATTAATCTCCCGTCAACAAGCTATTTCTGTTACCGTTTATTTTGCTTTCTTTACTTTTAGTCTTTATCATAAAAATACCAAAAATATTATCTTATCATCTCTATTAGATCTCACTTTTGCAAGTGGCCGTGAAGGGATTGACAACCCCTTTATCGCGTTGGTTGCAAGGTTCTTATTTGTTTGTGTAGGTGTGTGGGACTTGAGCGTGGTCTCCTACTGGATTGATACCTTGGTTCTCAAAAACCGAGGGAAATACTTACGCTACTTTACTGCATGACCCTTTCCTCTTCAAGGGAAAACTAACGTAGTGCTCAAGAGGTAGCAGGGGGAGGATAAGAAAAAATCATAGTCATACATGCTAGACTTCTAGGGTTTTAGCCATTACGATCTCGTGGTAGATCAACTCTTGTAATACTCATATTCATCAAGATCAATCAAGTAGGAAGTAGGGTATTACCTCCATAGAGAGGGCCCGAACCTGGGTAAATATTGTGTCCCCTGTCTCCTGTTACCATCGACCTTAGGCGCACAGTTCGGGACCCCCTACCCGAGATCTGCCGGTTTTGACACCGACAGTCGCTCTTATGTGTTCCTCTAGTGTCATAGTTTGAAAATGTTAGTTTCAACACTAATGGGTGTACTTGAGATATAGTGTTTAATTCTTTGTCCATTGACCATCTTCGGATTAGTGCCTTCAGAGTTGTTGATCTTAATAGCTCCAGAATGATAAACTTCTTCGATGATATACGGTCATTCCCACTTAGAGAGAAGTTTTCCTGCAAAAAATCCGAAACAAGAATTGTACAATAGAACATACTCACCCACTTTGAATTCCCATTTTTGA
This sequence comes from Triticum aestivum, assembly GCF_018294505.1. Taxonomy (NCBI): domain Eukaryota; kingdom Viridiplantae; phylum Streptophyta; class Magnoliopsida; order Poales; family Poaceae; genus Triticum; species Triticum aestivum. Next base: position 472,853,368 of record NC_057808.1, read on the forward strand.
ATTCTTTTATCATGCCATCTTTTAACTTTTTCTTTAAACAATTTGGCATTTTCATAAGCTTGGGTTCTCCATTCATCTAACAAGCTAATATCAAATAGCCTCTTCTCACCGGAAAGTTTAAAATAATAATTAAGTTCTTTGATTGCCCAATATGCTTTATGTTCTAACTCAAGAGTTAAATGGCATGCCTTTTCATAAACCATTTTATACGGAGACATACCCATAGGATTCTTATAAGCTGTTCTATAAGCCCATAATGCATCATCAAGTTTCTTAGACCAATTCTTTCTAGATCTATTGACGATCTTTTGCAAAAGTAAATTTATTTTTCTATTGCTCAATTCAACTTGAACGCTAGATTGAGGATGATAAGGAGATGCAATTATATGGTTAACATCATATTTAGCAAGCAGTTTACGGAATGCACCATGAATAAAATGTGAACCACCATCGATCATTAAATATCTAGGCACTACAAACCTCGGGAAAATAACTCCTTTAAGCATTTTAATAGAAGTGTTATGATCAGCACTACTAGATGGAATAAGTTCTACCCACTTAGTAACTTAATCTACAACAACTAAAATATGTGTATACCCATTAGAGGAAGGAAAATGTCCCATATAATCAAATTCCCAAACATCAAATGGTTCGATAACAAGTGAATAATTCATAGGCATTTATTGATGTCTACCAATATTACCAATTCTTTGACATTCATCACAAGCTAAGACAAACTTATGAGCATCCTTGAAGAGAGTAAGCCAATAAAAACCAGATTGTAATACCTTATGTGCGGTTCTGTCTCCAGTGTGGTGTTCTCCGTAAGCCTTGGAATGACACTTCCGTAGGATTTGTTCTTGTTCATGCTCAGGTATACAATGTCTAATAATACCATCCACTCCTTCTTTATAAAGATGTGGGTCATCCCAGAAGTAATGTCTTAAGTCAAAGAAGAACCTTTTCTTTTGTTGGATGTAAAACTAGGTGGTATAAATTTAGCAATGATATAATTAGCATAGTCCGCATACCAAGGAGTATTACGAGAAGCATTTATAATAGCTAGTTGTTCATCAGGAAAACTATCATCAATAGGCGATGGGTCATCAAGAATATTTTCCAACCTAGACAAGTTATCAGCAACAGGATTCTCAGCTCCCTTCCTATCAGTAATATGCAAGTAAAATTCTTGTAGCAATAGAACCCACCTAATGAGTCTAGGTTTATCATCTTTATTTTTCATAAGATATTTAATAGCATCATGATCGGTGTGAACAATTACTTTAGAATCAACTATGTAAGATCTAAATTTGTCACATGCAAACACAACTACTAAAAATTCTTTCTCAGTAATAGCATAATTTCTTTGAGCATTGTCTAGAGTTTTACTAGCATAATGGATAACATTTAATTTCTAATCAACTCTTTGTCCAAGAACAACACTGACGACATAATCACTAGCATCACACATAATTTCAAATGGTAAGTTACAATCGGGTGGTTGAACAATACACTACTGGAATCAGCTAATTTGCCATTTGCCAGCTCTTTGCCGTCTGCTAGCTGACGGCAAAGAAGCTCTTTGCCATCAGCTACCCAAAAGCAGACGGCAAAGAAATGGCAGATGGCAAAGAAGCTCTTTGCCGTCTGCCAGCGGACGGCAAAGAATCTTTGCCGTCCGCTGGCAGACGGCAAAGAGAGAGGTGGCCCCCACCCCCCGCCCGTTTGGAAAAAACTTAACGGCCCACCTCTTTGCCGTCTGCCAGCAGACGGCAAAGAGGCAAAAGGGCAGACGGCAAAGAGAGGCGGACGGCAAAGAAGACAGTACCTAACGGCCCGTACCCCCCCCCCCCGCCCGTTACTCTGCTCTCTCCTCGCCGACGCGCCCCGCCACCACTTCCCACCCCACCGCCGCCGCCGCCCCCACCACTCGCCGCCGCCCGGTCGCCCCACCACCCCGCCGCCCCACCGGCCCCCCGCCCCGTCGCCACTGCCGCCCGGCGCCGTCGCCCCACCACCCGTCGCCCCCGCCGCCCCGTCGCCCCACCGCCCCGGCCCCCCACCGCCCCACCGCCCCGTCGCCCCCCCCCCCCCCCCCCCCCCCGCCCCGGCCCCCCGGCGCCCCGCCGCCCCAGGCCGCCCCCGCGCCCCGGCCACCTCCTCCACCGGCCACCTCCTCCACCGCCCCGCCCCCCTCCTCCACCGGCGACGGCCTCCACTGGAACTGCCCCAGGTGAGCCCCCTCCTTTTTCTGTTTTTTTCTGTTTTTTTTCCTTTTTAGTTTTAGTTTAGATTTAGTTTTAGGTTTAGTTATAGTTTAGTTTAGATTTAGTTTTAGTTTTAGTTTTAGTTTTAGATTTAGGTTTAGTTTTAGGTTTAGTTTAGTTTGAGGAAAGAAGAAGAAGAAGAGAAAAGAGGAGAGGAGGAGGAGAAGAAGAGGAAAAAGGAAAGGAAGAAGAAGAGGAGGAGGAGAAGATAAAAGAAGAAGAGGAAGAAGAAGAAGAAGAAAAAATAGGAGAGGAGGAGAAGAAGAAGAGGAAAAAGGAAAGGAGGAAGAAGAAGAAGAAGAAGAAGAAGGAAAAAAAGGAAGAAAAGGAAGAATAGGAAGAAGAAGAAAAGGAAAAAACCCCGACCTGACACGGCACCCCGACCCGACACGGCACCCCGACCCCGACCCGGCACCCCGACATGGCACCCCGACCCCTAGACCCCGACCCCGACACCGACCCCGACACCCCGACCCCGAGCCTGACCCGACACCCCGACCCCGACACCGAGACGGCACCCCGACCCCGACCCGGCACCCCGACCCCGAGACCCCGACCCCGACACCGACACGACACCCCGACACCGACACCCTGACACCACACCCACCCTTACCCCGACACCGACACGGCACCCCGACCCCGACCCTACACCCCGACCCGACACCCCGACCCGAGCCTGACCCGACACCCCGACCCCGAGACCCCGACCCCGACCCGACACCCCGACCCCAAGACCCCGACCCCGAGCCTGACCCGACACCCCGACCCCGACACCGACACGGCACCCCGACCCCGACCCGGCACCCCGACCCGACACCCCGACCCCGAGACCCCGACCCCGACCCTGACACCCCGACCCCGAGCCTGACCCGACACCCCGACCCCGACACCGACACGGCACCCCGACCCCGACCCGGCACCCCCGACCCGACACCCCGACCCCGAGACCCCGACCCCGACACGGCACCCCGACACCGACACGACACCCCGACCCCCGACACCTCCCGAAAAGGTGTTCTTTGGCCTTCCAGAAGCCGACGGGGTCATATATTTGTGAATTATTAGTTAGGTCATATATTTTTCGATTTTGTTATGAAAAACATCATATATAATTGTGTTGATCGGGTAGTTTTAAATGTGCAGTTGTTTCATCGCTGCGAGGTTTGGTGTTCGACGACCTCGCCGTGCGTTTGACGAGCTCTGCCCCTTCGTTCGTGGGTGAGCACAAATGACATGTCCTCCTCCCCCATTAATTATTTGATATATTCCGATGAAACTTGATAGCTAGCTATATATGTGTCTTGAATCATCAGTATGCGTAACCAATATGTGTCTCCCGTTCGAAAGCGTCATAGTTATAAATATGCATGCATTTGCATATTTATAACCTTGATTCTTTCGAATTGTCCAACGCTATCCATGGACAGCCCGAGTATGTTTAGATTGGGTTCGTTTTCCCATATGCTTTGCTCCGGATCCGACGCATAAATTTCGTCAGTGCCTCCCCTGTTGTTCTCCGGGTACACATCCTCTCTGTTTATTGCAGAGACGTGTATCAGGAGAACAGCGGGGAGGTGCTGCCGAAATTTTGCGTAGGATCCGGAGCATAGCATGGGAAAATGAACCCAATCTAAACATACTCGGGTGGGATTAGGACCTATCATTACCTATTAGAGTGTAGGTTGCATGGACGTAATAAAATTGACAAAGTAGATCAACTGATGAATATATACATGGTGAATTATATATATATATATATTTGTTGTGTGTCTAGTAGCTCTGAAAGTCAAGATGAGTGATCGTGCGTGGATGTACACCGGTCACACTGGTCAGAACAAATGGAGCACTGAATGGTTCACAAAAACCAAGGGGTTTGTGCGAGCCGCATTTGCAAATGGCCAGAGGAAAACCTGGTGCCCCTGTTTACGGTGCGGCAATTGGGAAAAGAGGACAGAGGCTGAAATGGGCAAACACCTGCAGAAGAGTGGTTTTACACCCGATTATACGGTGTGGACATTTCATGGTGAGTCTGCCCAACGTGACCGAGCTGAGGTGGATCGTCGTCGCACCGACGAGCATGGTACCGGGATGGAAAACATGGTGCAAGACTTCGATGATGCTCGGGATTTGGACGAGGAGATGGAGGAATCTACAAAGGCCTTCAATGAAATGTTGGAGTCTTCAAAACGTCCGCTCCATGAGCACACTGAGCTTTGTCAGTTGGATGCCATCTCACAAGTAATGGCTCTGAAGGCTCGGTTCAACTTGGGCAGAGAATGCTACGATGCAATGATGACAGTATTTGGACGCTTTCTACCCAAAGGCCATGTAATGCCTGCAAACCTATACCAGTCGGACAAAATCCTCCATGCACTGAAGATGCCCTATGATAAGATACATGCCTGTGAGAAAGGATGTGTCTTGTTTAGGCTTGACTATGCGGACTTGAACTATTGTCCCATTTTCAAGTCTTCCAGGTATGTTGTGGTAGACAACGGTATGGGTGAGAAGACACAGACCAAAATCCCCGTTAGTGTTCTTTGGTATATGCCAATCGTACCAAGACTTCAACGTCTTTTCATGGTCGAAGAGACGGCCAGACAGATGACATGGCACAAAACGGGCAAAAGAACCGAACTAGATGCAGATGGGAATCTGATGATTGTACACACATCGGATGGTGTTGCGTGGAAAAAGTTTGATGAATTACATGGTGACAAAGCGGCAGATCCGAGGCATCCTCGAGTCGGCATCAGCACGGATGGGTTCAGTGTGTTTGGTATGACGGCAGCCCAATACAGTTGTTGGCCTGTATTTGTCTTTCCACTCAATATCCCCCCCGGACATATTATGCAAAGAAAGAACATTTTCCTGACGTTGATAATTCCAGGGCCCAACTATCCGGGGAAAAATATGAATGTGTACATGCAACCGCTTAAGGACAAATTGCAAGAAGCCTGGGATAATGGGTTCAAGACATACGACGCCTATAGCAAACGGAACTTCATAATGTGTGTCTGGTACATGTACTCGACGCATGACTTGCCGGCGTATGCGCTATTCATTGGCCGGTGTGTGCATGGAAGGTTCTCGTGCCCCACATGCAAGGGAGCTCTTGAGTTTCGTTGGCTTCAGGCCGGTCGCAAGTTTTCTTGCTTCGACATGCATAGACAGTTCCTGAATCCTCGCCATAAGTTCAGGAAAGACAAGAAGAACTTCATCAGACGCACCTCTCCGCCGAGCGTTGCTGGACAGTATGGCCACACCGCCGGGCCCTTCTTCGTCGACCGCGGTGCCCAGCAGGGGACGAGGTAGGAAGAGAGGAGGTGGGGCACGTGGTCGTGGGAGAGGAGGTAGGGTGACTGCTAGGGCGCCTTCCTCGCCGCCATCCCCAGCTATTTCACCCGAGCACGTGACTGCTAGGGTGGACTCGTCCGAGGAGGAGGCTACACGGACTCCGGTCCACGAGCCTCCGGTCCACGGGTCTTGGGCCCACGAGCCTCGGGTCGACTGGCCTTCGGCCCATGAGAGTTCGGCCCACGAGACCCCGGAGGAGCACACGTCCGGATGGGGTACCTGGCCGGATCAGCCCGAGGAGCCGAGTGGCCATGCTGATGATGGCGGGGAGCCGACTGATCTTGAGGAGGAGGGGGCACCGTCTACCAGCGTGGTGCTACACGGCTCCCGTCCGTGCCGGCGACCCGCGAGCAGAGGTGGTTGATTTTCCCTGATGGGGAGAGGTACGTAAGTGCATTTAATATTTTTGTACCTTGTGCATTCACGTTTCTTCAAATAACTAATGCGTTGGCCTTGTCATGCTGCAGGGGTTGGGACCACCATCATAGTGTCCGCCGGCCCAACTCCATCCTTGGAGTTCTTTGCCGGCAAAACTTCCCGGGGTTTGTCACGTTGCCTGGTGAGGGTCGGCTTCCAGAGCTTGGATTGAGCTGGGAGCACTACGTGGCTGCCCCGGCCCCGCCGGATGAGATTATCGACGGTGTCGTGTGCGACACGAGGGCAGACATGGTGATCAGAAAGTTCTGGGTAATTTCTCCTTTACACATTTAAAAATCTTCAACTAGCTAGTTATTAATTGTACTAATCAATATTGTCTCATTTGATTGCAGACATTCTACAGGTGTGAGGAGGGATACGAGGAGGACGCGGCACATGTTATCGAGAACGTCTGCAAGCGCCTACTCCAGAACTTACGGCACGAGGCTCGGGTGCAGGCTGTTCGAGACTACTACGCCTTGCGTGGTATCAAGAAGACCAAGCCGGCGTGCCGCGATAAGTTCCTGAGTAAGGAGCAGTACATGAAGGTAATTCTTAAGGCCTTCTACTTAAGTTCCTTCATTTAGTAATTCTTAGCCGTAGCGCTCAAGTTTCTATTTGCTAACTTAGGCGCCTCCGAGATGGTGTGCGGATCGGATGGATTGTTGGGAGGTGTTGGTCGATGAGTGGTGCTCAAAAGAATGGCTAGCCCTCCACAACGAGGCCAAGGACAAACGTGCCCAAATGGAAGGTGTGCCACACCATCAAGGCAGCTCCAACTTATATCAGTTCGGGCGCAACTGGGTATGTGGTTTGCTTCATGATTCATGCAATTCATTCATCATGCTAGCTTGAGCCCTTTAATTACTAATTTTCATTGTTTCTCTCTTTCAGGCACGCTACAATAAGGCGGATAAGGTGCCAGAGGTGTACGACCTGTATGCCATGGCCCACACTGCCTCTTTCAAGAAAGTCAAGGCTTTCTCTCAGTCTGACCTCGATGATGCAAACAACTTCACCAACATCTCCTCCCACAACAAGCTCGTGAGATATAGAGATGAGGGGAAGGCGAGGAAAGGGGAGGACTTTAACCCGAGCCAGGGTCCCATTGATCCAGAGCTGGTGATGATATCTGGTGGCGGGAGGTCCCATGGCTCCATAGCCATTGGAGATGGACTTATCCGTTGTCCTAGCACTCTCCCGGAGATCAAGGCGCGCCAGTCGAGCTCCGCTCCTGAGATAAGGCCTCGTGAACGGCCAGTGCAACTCGCCATCAAGGTTAGTGATACGTACTCAGTTATCTTTCTCCATTACATTGTGTGCGCTTCCATCAATGATTACAAATGGTCATGTGAGTGGTGTTGCAGGCTGCTATACAGAGTGAGAGAGATAGAACGGAGAAACTTCTGGCGGAGGCGGCGGAGAGGCAGCGGGAGTTGGAGGAGAGGACGACAAAGATGATGGAGGAGGAGAGGGCACGGAATGACATGCAGGCAAGGGCCATGTACGAGCTCCTTGTGGTAAGTTTCTTCTGCAGATTAGCCAAAACATTCATGTAGTGTTTGTCTCATTACTAACTAGTATGACTGAGTCGTCAAAACCAAATGTGCAGTCTGTGTGCGAGAAGACAGGTCAGACCGCTCCGCCGATGCCAGTGATTGCTCCTGGGACCACGGTGAGTTTTATTTGAATGGACATTACTTGCTAGTCTTAACATTTGAGTGTCATCATGCTAACAAGACATTGGAAATGATCTTTGGTGCAGCGTAACTCCAGACAAGCATCGCACGATCCTTCTCCAGCTACCGACACGAGCCACCCCGCTCCTACACCTCCTGGATCTTGGTAAGTTTATCTAGTGTTTTGCTTAACACATGCATAAAGACCTAGACTTAGCTTTATTTCCTCCAATGCTTACCATAATGACCTAGACTTAGCTTCTTCTCCTCCAAAATGACTTAATAAGCTTACTGACCTCCAAAACCATCCATTTTACCTAAGTTAGCTCTAAAACGATCTGTACTTAGCTTACTTATGTCAAAAATTGCATAATTAGCTTAGTTAGCTCATAGACGATCCATTTTACTTAAGTTAGCTCTAAAATGACCCATTTTACCTAGGTTAGCTTATAAATGATCCAGTTCATCCAAGTTAGCTCAAAAATGACCCATTTTACCTAGATTAGCTCCTAAATGATCCATTTTACCTACGTTAGCTTTAAAATGACCCATTTCAACTAGGTTAACTCCAAAATGACCCATCTTACCTAGGTTATCTCATAAACGATCCATTTCAACTAATTTAGCTCATAAACGATCCATTTCACCAAGTTAGCTAAAAAACGATCCATTTCACCTAAATTAGCTCTTAAATGATCCATTTCACCTAAGTTAGCTCAAAAAGATCCATTTCAACTAAATTATCTCATAAATGATCCATTTCACCTAAGTTAGCTCAAAAACGATCCATTTCAGCTAAGTTAGCTCATAAATGATCCATTTCACCTAAGTTAGCTAAAAAACGATCCATTTCACCTTAGTTACCTCAAAAACGATCCATTTGACCTTAGTTAGCTCATAAACGACCCATTTCAACTAAGTTAGCTCATAAATGATCCATTTCACCTTAGCTAGCTCATAAACGACCCATTTCAACTTAGTTAGCTCATATATGATCCATTTCACGTAAGTTAGCTCATAAATGACATACTCTTCTTGTTCTAGTCTTCTTCTTGTTCTACTCTTCTTATTGTTCTACTCTTCTTGTTCTAGTCTTCTTATTCTAGTCACCTATTTCTAACTTTCTTATTTTTCATTTTGCAGATTTCATTCACTTGACGAAAGCTTGCATAGATGGAGTGCTCCTTATCCCTTTCTCTGTTTCTTTTGTATCGTTGAACTATGCATGTATCGTTGGATGAAACTATTGTAATATATATGGTTGGATGCCTCTATGTTGAACTTGCTATGTATGATGGAACTATGTGATGAAGTTATGTGATGGAACTATGTATGATGGAACTATGCATGTTGGATATCTTATATGTTTGCTCTGTAATTGCCTTGTGAAATATATCTATATATGTCATATATATTTTCTATGAAAATTGTTGGATTTAATAAAAAACAGAAAAAAGACCCAATATGCAGGCTCTTTGCCGTCTGCCAGCGACGGCAACGGCCTCTTTGCCGTCTGCCGCGGACGGCAAAGAGGACACGTGGCATCCAGCTGTGCTTCCTGGGAGCTGACCCATTTGGTCAGTTTGCCTACAGTGGCAGACGGCAAAGAGTTTGCCGTCAGCGGCAGACGGCAAAGGCCTGCCATGTAGTGACGTGTAGATGACATCATACGGCGGACAGCAAAGACAGTAGAAACTTTGCCGTCCGCTGGCAGACGGCAAAGGCACTAGAAAGTTTGCCGTCCGCGGCGGACGGCAAAGGCCTGCCGTTAGCCACTTAACGGACTGAGAGCACAATTATTGCCGTCCGCCCTCTTTGCCGTCCGCGGCAGACGACAAAGAGCCTTTGCCGTCAGCCGCCAGGAAGCAGACGGCAAAGTAGCTGTTTACCATAGCCTACTTTGCCAAAGCCTTTTGCCGTCCGCGGCTGACGGCAAAGGCCTTTGCCGTCCGCCGTTCATGCCTTTGCCGTCCGCCATGGCAGACGGCAAAATAGCTGATTCCTGTAGTGATAGGTGCATAGGTTAAGGCTTTCTTAAGTGTTTCAAAGGATTCTACACAATCATCATAAAAACAATTGGAACATCCTTTTGCAACAGATTAGTAAGAGGCCTAGAAATTTTAGAGAAGTCTTTAATAAACATTCTATAGAAATCAACATGTCCAAGGAAACTTCTTATACCTCTAATATCTTTAGGACATGACATTTTCTCAATTGCATTGACCTTGGCTTTGTCTACTGATACGTCTCCAATGTATCTATAATTTTTTATTGTTCCATGTTGTTTTATTATCAAACTTGGTTTTATAATCATTTTATAGTCATTTTATATCATTTTTTGGTACTAACCTATTGACATAGTGCCAAGTGCCAGTTGCTGTTTTTTCCATGTTTTTTACATCGCAGGAAATCAATATCAAACGGAGTCCAAATGCCCCGAAATTTTACGGAGATTTTTTATGGGCCAGAAGGAAGAAGATGGGCCCTGGTTGCACCTAGGGGGAGTCCTGAGGAGGGGACAACCCACCAGGGCGCGCCAGGAGGCCCAGGCATGCCCTGGTGGGTTATGCCCACCTCAGGTGCCCCCGGACCGCCTCTTTGCTCTATAAATACCCCAAAAATACCAGAACCCTGGTGAAAGATCGTGGATGTCGCCTAGAGGGGGGTGAATAGGCGCTTTAAAATGATTACGGTTTAGGCTTGAACAAATGCGGAATAAACCTAGCGGTTAATTTGTCAAGCACAAAACCTACAAAAACTAGGCTCACATATGTGCACCAACAACTTATGCTAAGAAAGATAAACAACTAGGTGATAGCAAGATATATGACAAGAAACAATATGGCTATCACAAAGTAAAGTGCGTAAGTAAAGGGCTCGGGTAAGAGATAACCGAGGCATGCGGAGACGACAATGTATCCCGAAGTTCACACCCTTGTGGATGCTAACCTCCGTTTGGAGCGGTGTGGAGGCACAATGCTCCCCAAGAAGCCACTAGGGCCACCGTAATCTCCTCACGCCCTCGCACAATGCAAGATGCCGTGATTCCACTAAGGGACCCTTGAGGGCGGTCACCAAACCTGTACAAATGGCAACCCTTGGGGGAGGTCACCGAACCCGTACAAATTGCTCGGGGCAATCTCCACATCCTAATTGGAGACCCCAACGCTTGCCCGGAGCTTTACACCACAATGATTGAGCTCCGAACACCACCAAGGTTGGGGCTACCTCCACAACTTAATTGGAGGCTACCAACGACACCATGAAGCTTCACCACAATGGAATATGGCTCCGCGGTGACCTCAACCGTCTAGGGCGCCCAAGCACCCAAGAGGAACAAGCTCAAGGGTACCAAGCACCCAAGAGCAATAAGCTTCTCAACTTGTAACTTCCACGTATCACCGTGGAGAACTCAAACCGATGCACCAAATGCAATGGCAAGGGCACATGGAGTGCCCAAGTCCTTCTCTCAAATCCCACCAAAGCAACTAATGCTAGGGAGGGAAAAGAGAGGAAGAACAAGAAGGAGACCACCAAGAACTCCAAGATCTAGATCCAAGGGGTTCCCCTCACCTAGAGGAGAAAGTGATTGGTGGAAATGTGGATCTAGATCTCCTCTCTCTTTTCCCCCCAAAACTATTAAGAATCCATGGAGGGATTGAGAGATAGCAAGCTCGAAGAAGGTCAACAATGGGGGAAGAACACGAGCTCAAGAGATGAGGTCCATTGGGGAAGAAGACCCCCTTTATAGGGCCTCCCGGATCCAACCGTTATGTGCTCAGCCCGCACACGAGCGGTACTACCGCTCCATGAGCGGTACTACCGCTGGAGGAGCGGTACTACCGCTTGGCACGGTCAAAACAGCCCAATGAGAGAGAAAAACACGAGTTGAAGTTCTGCCAGAGAGGTAGTACCGCTCGAGGAGAGGTAGTACCGCTCGAGGAGAGGTAGTACCGCTTATAAGAGGTACTACCGCTCGAGGGTAGAGGTAGTACCGCTTATAAGAGGTACTACCGCTCGTGGGGAGAGGTAGTACCGCTTATAAGAGGTACTACTACTCAAGGGGAGAGGTAGTACCGCTTATAAGAGGTGCTACCGCTCGAGGGGAGAGGTAGTACCGCTTATAAGCTGTACTACCGCTCAACTACCGTGAAACCCGACACGAGAAATGCAAGACAAAATCGAGGCGGTAGTAGAGCGGTACTGGAGCGGTACTACCGCTTGACGCTACAAATGGTACTACCGCTGCCGACCGCGGTACTACCGCAGGGAGAAAACCAGAACTGCCATAACTTCTTCGTATGAGCTCCGAATTGAGCAAACTCAAGCTTGTTGGATAGAGGAAGACGAGTAGCATCAAAACAACATAACCTCCAACATCGAAAACATCATAGAAGATGCATGAGTGAACTCCGTTTTCAATGAACTTGAGCTTGTCATCAAGATGACCATAAGCTCCAAAACTCACAAAGAGAAACACCAAACAAGAACCAAGAAAGATGATGCAAGGATGCAATGGTTTGAGCTCTCTATGAACGATACGATCAAGTTACTTATTGAGAGCCCCCCTTGATAGTACGACAATCGATCCTATAACCCGGTCTCCCACAACTACCATGAGACCGGTAAAATAGAAAACCTATCAAGGGCAAACCTTTGCCTTGCACATAGTCCACTTGAGCTGGATGATGACGATCTTGACTCCCTCAAGCTGGACCACCTTTCTTGATTGCATTGTCTCGGTGAAGACTAGTAGATTGCTCCCTCATACACCACTATGGGTGAGCCACTCTTCGGCACATCTTCACAAGTCCATTGCCACCACAATGGACGGCAAGCTTCAAGCATATGATCTCTTTGTGATGATCCTACTTGAACTTGCACACCACAACCTAACCCCACAAAGAACTCTCACGAAGACCATGGGTTACTACACAAAGCCTAATTGACAATGCTTACCATACCATGGGATCGCTTGATCCCTCTCGGTACACCTTCTATGCTTTGTGTGTTGATCAACTTGATTCACTCTTTGACTTAGTCTTGATCAACCTTGAATCTTTCCAACTCTCTTCATTTGGATGATGTCTTGAAGGTAAACATGAATGATCACACACTCTTCTTCTTCAAGACATGCTTGCAATAAGCTCAACCCTCACAAGACCAAACTTTGGATAATTCCTTAATAGCACCTTGGTCATCACGAACTCTCCTTGAAACCAACAAATGGACTCCAAGAAAATCCTATGGACAAACCCTTCAAATATAACTCAAGGCAACCATTAGTCCATAGAGATTGTCATTAATTACCAAAACCAAACATGGGGGCACCGCATGTTCTTTCAATCTCCCCCATTTTGGTAATTGATGACAATCACTTTCAAGAGAGTTTATATAAGGAATTATACATCACCATACCATGCAACAATAATGTATGTGCATGAGATGCACAAGCTTAGGAACAAAACCAAAGCAATAAGAGAGGAAACAACTCTCTAAACTTCCTCACAAAACTCTCTGAAACTTCTCCCCCATTGGAATTGATTGCCAAAATGGGCGAAATGCTTAGAAGGCCAATATAACTTGTGTTCCTCCATAAATTGTGTACTTCTAAACTAGAGAGTGGAAGCAATACACATATCCAACAGTAAATACTTTGGGAAAGACAAACTATATTGAGGCCCAAAGATTGCCAAAGAATGATATGCCACAAAGACATAATCAAAGAGAGAGACACGCAATCAAGCAATCAAAGGATACCAATTGAAGCAAGCTATCAAAAGATACCAATTGAACCAACTAGACCAATGATCCTACGAGCCATATGAATAAAAGATATTATGATGTGAGCAAAGGAGTGTCCTAGAGAAACTAGAGAAGCTCCCCATGTATTGTGCACAATTTAGTTTTGTATTTGGACACAACAAGCACAAAATAGGATCGTCGCTCCCCCAAGATCAATAGAACCTCATGACAAGTGGAAGAGAGCAACGGAGTGTTCTAAAGACACTAGTGAAGCTCTCCATGATTTGTGCACTCCTTAGAATATTTGCATTAGGATACCAAGTGACCACGAGGACTGGAGGTGTCCCTCTGCGTAATGAGCGTTTGTCCAAGGATTTCAAGGGGCCTCGAAAGGTGCCTAATTACACGGTCGACTTACAGCCTGGGGCATGGATTGAAAGCTATGAGATGGCCATGGAGCTACTGGAGGTCAGTGACGCAGCAATGGCCAAGTACTTCACCATGATGTTGGATGGAACGGCCCGCACCTGGTTGAAGGGGCTGCCACCTAATTCCATTGGTTCATGGGCAGAGTTAAAGGCCCGGTTTATTCAGAACTTCAAAGACACATGCAAGCAGCCCATGTCAATTGTGGATTTGACTAATTGCAAGCAAGAGGAAGGTGAATCCATGACCCATTGGGTGCGCCGGGTCAAATCCATAATACATTCATCTGATAAGATGGATGCCGGCTCTGCAGTCTTAAGGTTGGAGAAAAAATGCCGTTTTATGCCTCTGAAACAGAAGCTGGGGCGGCTCAAGCGCGATTGTAATGACATGGGCCAGCTAATGGCAGCTCTAGTCAAGTACGCCGACTCTGATAGTACCAAGGATACTGAGTCAGACGATGAGAAGACAGGGAAGGGAAAGAAGAACGGCAATGCCAAGGGTCATCAGCATAACCCGGCGAATCAAGGAGGCAATAATAAACATAAGGCTGGCGATAGCTCGGAGTTTGTGGCTAACACCAATGCGCAGGGCAACAATCAACAAGGTAAGGGGAGACCACCTCCTCGGTCCGGCGGGTCAGGTCCCACTCTTGAGCAGTTGCTAAATGAGCCCTATCCAAGGCACGGTACTCGGGAGAAGTCAGCCACTCACCTATGGAAGGACTGTATGATCATGAAGGCTTTCAAGAACTCTAACATGTTCGACGGCAATCATGGGCCGGGCGGCGGCTCAGGTGGCGGCGGTTTTCATGGCCCAGGCAGCGGCTCAAATTCCAACTTTCAAGGCTCTCAGGGAAATCAAGGTGGTTATAATCAGCAAACTGGCCAGGGAGGTCAACAGCAGCAGTCTGGATATCAGAGCAATCCAAAGCAGCTGAATAGTGGACAGTATCATGTGTTCACCACTAGTTTGTGCAAAACGGGACCAGAAGCTTCATAAGAGGGCTGTGAATGCTGTTGAGCCGGCAATTCCTCGTTATTTGAGATGGTCTGAACAGCCTATTCTATGGAGTAGGGAAGATCACCCTCCCCGGGTTGACAATCCGGGTCACCTGGCCTTGGTGGTGGCACCTCAGGTTGGTGGATATAAATTCACTAAGGTGCTCATGGACGGAGGCAGTAGCATCAACATTCTCTATTATGAGACTTTCCGTCGCATGGGGTTGACTGATAAAAATCTTAAAACGTCCAACATTGTTTTCCATGGAGTGGTGCCTGGTAAGTCGGCGTACCCAGTGGGTAAGATTGAACTGGAAGTAGCCTTTGGAGATGAGCATGATTCTAGGGCTGAGAAGTTAACCTTTGAGGTGGTCAAAATTAAGAGCCCGTATCACGCCCTGTTTGGGCGGCCGACTTATGCCAAGTTCATGGCACGGTCGTGTTACGTTTATCTGCAGCTCAAGATGCCGGGTTATAAGGGCACCATCACAGTGCATGGGAGTCGGAAGATAGCCTTGGAATGTGAGGAAGGTGATGCGGCTTGCACTGAATCTGTTTGTGCAACAGAGGAATTGAAGTTTTACAAGGACAATGTTGACCCGGCGGACATGACGTCTTTGAAGAAACCAACCACAGAACATGAGCCGGTGCTGAAGTTTAAATCGGCTGATGAAACCAAGCTTGTTGATTTTGTTCCAGGCGACTCATCTAAGCAGTTCAGTATCAGTGCTAATCTGGATCCCAAATAGGAAAGCGCGCTCATCGAGTTCATCCATGAGAACCGGGACATCTTTGCATGGAAACCTTCTGACATGCCGGGTGTACCGAGAGAACTCGCTGAGCACACTCTCAATATTGATCCAAAGTTTAAGTCGGTCAGGAAGTTTCTTCGATGGTTCAATGGGGAGAGGTATAAGGCCATTGGTGAGGAAGTGGCCCGACTCTTGGCGGCCGGGTTCATTATTGAAGTTTTCCATCCGGAGTGGTTGGCTAACCCGGTGCTCGTGCTTAAAAAGAACGGCACCTGGCGTATGTGTGTGGATTACACGGACTTAAACAAGGCTTGTCCGGCTGATCCTTTCACTCTCCCTCGTATTGATCAAATCATTGATGCTACGGTGGGTTGTGAGCGTTTGAGCTTTTTGGATGCTTATTCTGGTTATCATCAGATCAAGATGGTAGTTAAGGACCAGGAGAAAACGGCTTTTATTACTCCGTTTGGAGCCTTCTGCTATGTGTCTATGCCTTTTGGGCTTAAGAGTGCCCAGGCGACTTATCAGCGATGTGTGCAGAACTGTCTTCACAGTCAAATTGGGCGCAATGTTCATGCTTATGTGGACGACATTGTGGTGAAATCCAGAGAGAAGGAGACCTTGATAGATGATCTGAAGGAAACCTTTGATAACCTCCGGGTCTACAAGATGATGCTTAACCCGGCCAAGTGTGTTTTTGGAGTGCCAGCAGGCAAGCTTTTGGGTTTTCTGGTTTCTAACAGAGGCATCGAGGCTAACCCGGAGAAGATCAAGGCAATCACTTCTTTGGCTAAGCCGGCGTGTATCAATGATGTTCAGCGTTTGGCGGGTCGTATTGCTGCTTTAAGCCGGTTCATAAGCCGGTTAGGTGAGAAGGCCATACCGTTGTATCAGATGATGAAAAAGACAGACGACTTTGTCTGGAGTGATGCTGCTAACACTGCCTTTGAAGATTTGAAGAGACAGCTCGCTGAGCCGCCGGTCCTTGCTGCTCCTATTGATAAGGAGCCAATATTGTTATATGTGGCTGCTAACACACATGCTGTCAGTGTGGCCATTGTCGTAGAGCGCAAGGAGGCGGGCAAGGTCCGGTTCAACAACCGGTTTACTACGTCAGTGAGGTGCTTATTGAGTCCAAGCAAAGATATCCACACTGGCAGAAGCTCGTTTATGGGGTGTTCATGGCAAGCCGGAAGCTTAAGCAATATTTTCGGGGTCATCCCATCACTGTGGTTAGTTCTGATCCTTTAGGAGATATCATTCAAAATAGAGAAGCCACAGGACGAGTCGCCAAGTGGGCCATTGAACTTGGGCCTCATGGTTTAAAGTATGTGCCACGCACTGCTATCAAGTCTCAAGCACTGGTGGACTTCATTAACGATTGGACAGAGTTGCAGATGCCTGAAGATAAGCCGGACAACACATATTGGACTATTCATTTTGATG
The DNA here is from genome assembly GCF_018294505.1 of Triticum aestivum. Lineage (NCBI taxonomy): Eukaryota > Viridiplantae > Streptophyta > Magnoliopsida > Poales > Poaceae > Triticum > Triticum aestivum. The sequence continues at coordinate 472,870,458 of NC_057808.1, forward strand.
GGTCCAGGCAATTGGAGGGCTCGGGGGCTGGAGTTGTTTTAGCTTCCCCTCGAGGTGACAAATTTTGTTATGTGTTATGATTGATGTTTCCCTGTACTAACAATGCAGCTGAGTATGAGGCCTTGCTCCATGGTCTTCGGATGGCTAAGGAGATGAGCTTAAGCCGGGTAAGGTGCTTTGGCGACTCAGATTTGGTGGCTCAACAAGTATCAGGCAAGTGGGATTCCTAGGACCCTCTCATGGTGGCTTATCGCCGTGAAGTTGATGCCATTGCTGGACACTTCAAGGGTTACCAAGTGGAGCACATTGATCGCAGAAAGAATGAGGCGGCTGATGCTTTAAGTCGGCTAGGGTCTCAGCGTAAGCCGGTGCCACCTAACGCTTTCTTATATATTCTGCATAACCCTTCTGTCAAGTTGCCTACGGAGGAAGACTTGGCTGTTCCAGACCCGGAAGCACAATTGGTGGCGGCTCTTCATGTCATCCCAGATTGGACAGTGCCATATTTGGCTTATATGACCCGGGGCGAGTTGCCTGAGGATGAAACCTTGGGTAGACAAATAACCCGGCGGTCTAAGTCAATGACAATTGCCAATGGTGAGTTGCATCATCGCAGTGTCACTGGGGTGTTTCAATGTCGTGTCTCTCCTGAGGAAGGTCAAGAAATTCTTCGCGAGATCCATGAAGGAGATTGCGGCCATCATGCTGGTTCAAAGTCTCTTGTGGCCAAAGCTTTCCGTCATGGTTTTTATTGGCTGACGGCTCAAACTGATGCGGAGGATCCAGTCAGTAAATGTGATGGTTGCCAGAAATTCTCACGACGGGCTCACATGCCGGCTCTAGAATTGAGGATGATTCCAATTACTTGGCCGTTTGCAGTCTAGGGGCTTGACATGGTTGGGCCTTTCAAAAGGTCCAAAGATAAAAAGACACACCTTCTGGTGGCAGTGGATAAATTCACAAAGTGGATTAAGGCAGAGCCGGTTAGTAAGTGTGACGCAGCCACGGCGGTTCAATTCATGAAAAAGGTGATCTTTCGTTTTGGCTTTCCACACAACATTATAACTGACAATGGTACTAATCTGTCCAAGGGTGCCATGGAGGAGTTCTGTCAACGTGAGCATATCCGGCTTGATGTTTCATCAGTAGCTCACCCCCAATCCAATGGTCAAGTTGAAAGAGCCAATCAGGAAATCTTGAAAGGTATCAAGCCCCGGCTTATGGTTCCTTTACAACGGACGCCGGGTTGTTGGGTGGAGGAGTTACCCTCTGTGATATGGAGCATCAATACTACCCCTAACAGGTCTACGGGTTATACGCCTTTCTTCATGGTTTACGGAGTAGAGGCAGTTCTACCTAGTGACATCCGTCATGACTCGCCCCGCGTGGCGGCTTAGGTTGAAGCTGATAATGAACAAGCCCGTCAGGATGCACTTGACCTGTTAGATGAAAAGCGTGACTTGGCAGCAGCCCACTCGGCGATTTACCAACAGGGCCTGCGTCGTTATCACAGCCACCGAGTTAAGTCCAGAACCTTTCAAGAAGGTGACTTGGTGCTCCGGCTCATCCATGATCAAACTGATGCACACAAGTTATCCCTGCCTTGGGAAGGGCCCTTTGTGGTCAGCAAGAACTTGCACAATGGGTCATACTACCTCATCGATGTTCGAGAGCACAAAGACTCACGTAAGTCGGAGGAAGAGACCTACCGGCCATGGAATATCGCTCATCTTCGGCCTTACTATACTTGAGCCACTGGCTCTCATGATGTACATATTTTGACGATGTATATATTATGATAAGTAATAAAGCAGGACCTCTGTCCTTTTTATCCTCAATAATCATATGTCTTCATCATCATAATTTCAAATGACCAATTGGGGGCTGATCGTATTTGAATCTAGCTTAACACTTTGGTCCGGCTCATGACCACTAGGGGGCTTCCTGTTCAAACATAGGTCGTATTCGAACCAAAGAGAACATAGCTGTCGGTACCTTCTTGATCGGCACAATGCCAAACTCACTAGGGGGCTTCTTGATCATATTCGAATCATAGCTTAACCCCTTTTGGGTCCGACCTTGATCGTATTCGAATCAGGGTCGTTAAAAAACTATCAAGGTCATTTGGGGGCTTCCTGTTCAAACATAGGTCGTATTCGAACCAAAGAGAACATAGCTGTCGGCACCCTCTTGATCGGCGCAACGCCAAAGCCACTGGGGTCTACATGATCGTATTCGAATCCTAGCTTAACCCCTTTGGTCCGGTTTACTGATCTTATTCGAATTAGAAGCCTCAAATTTTTCTTTCTATTTTGTTTAAGTTTTTTGCAAACAATCTTTGTTTTTTGTCTGAAGGTTTTTATCCAGATCTAAGTATAAGTGTGGTTTAAATTTAACCCGACTTGATTTTGGATGCAAGTTGCCAGCGTATGGCAATCATCATACATTTGGAAGTATTGACTTCTAAAGGATTGGGTTATCACCCTTACTGTTCAGGTCACATGAACCGGCAGTGCAAATTCAAAATCACAGGTATGATATTATAGTTGTGTTTCAAAGCTATAATTCATAACAGGCTCTTTTGTGCCCTTTATTTCAATATTAATGGTTGTATGCAAGATGTTATGACCCACCCTGCGGTAAGCCGCCAAGGGTTCTTGTGATCTACTTCTGTGTGCAGGACAGTTCAAAGAACTTTCTTATGCAAAAAGAAAACAGATGACAAGTTTAAAAAGGGGCAAGAGTATAAGGTGGCGGCTTAACAGTGTTGAGCACCAAAACGTGCACGATGGCACGACAAAGCAAAGTCATTTCTACCCTATTACATGACTCGCCGAGTCCAAATGATTAAATTGTTTTCCGGCAAGGTACAAGTATGAGCCGCCCAGCGGGTCAATTCTCTTGTTGGCCTGAAGCTTCTGGATCAACCCTTTCCGCTCCTCCGTCCTGTTCCCTGTCCTGGAAGGTTGATGATGACCATTCAATGCCATTCAAAGCTTCAAATTCAGCTTCATCATCAATTAGTCCGCCGGGTCAACTTCAGGGGCGAAGGTATGCTTACGGATTGGAGGAATCAGGCTGGTCACTTTATAATGCAGCGTTGAAATCCTCCGATTTTCCGTGTCATAACCCGGCTGGTACTTGGCGAGATTCGCGTCATCAGCAATCAAGGTGGCCACGGGGCGTATTTCCTTCACACAAGCGGTGAAGTCCTCCTGTTCAAATGACGTGACGTCCTCCTTAAGGCTTGGATATCCAATGGCGATGTCGGCCGGGTCTAACTCCGGTAGCCACGCCTTGGCCCGGCTTAAAGCAGCTACGACTCCGGCTCTTGCAGTTGATCGCCTTAATTCATTGAACCGTTGGGGTAGCACAGAAAGCCGCTTTAATTATCACATCCGCCAGGAGTGTGGGAACTTCATTTGACAGGGCAACTGTGGCCAAGGCACGCTGGGATCCAGTGTAAAGTTGTTCCACAAGCGTGTAAACCGCCTTCAGCTTCACCAGCATGTCCTGGTTGAGGTTGGAGCTCCCGAGGTCTGCATAGCAATATCAGGTGAGTTAATGTCAATTCATATGATCACTGGAAAGATTCATCATTTGACACTTACAGGGCGACTTACCAAAGATTGCTGAGACCATTTGAGATACATGGCGTTTTAAGCCGGACAATTCAATGGTCACCTCTTCAAGAGCCTTTTCTGCTGTTTCAGCTCGTTGGGTTAAGGCAATTTTTTCTTCAGCCCAGGCCTTTTTCTCAACCTCAAACTCGGATTTCAATTTCTCCTGTTCAGCCACGCTGAATTCAAATTTGGAGTTGGCCTTTTGAGTTTCAGTTTCCTGAGCCTCCAGGCGGTTCTTCAATTCAGACAGTTCTGATTGCAGTTGAGTAGTGGTGGCCTGTACAAGTACCAGGTCAAAAATAATGAATATTAGCATACAATATTAAGTCCCAAGCCTTTTGTAAACAACAACACTTGGCACTTGGGGGTTAATGTCTAACGAAGGTTTTATCTAACTGGCGGTTCATGAGAGTAAGTCCCAAACACTTTGCAAGCAAGAGTACTTGGCACTTGGGGGCTAATTCATATTGCTGTTAAATCTACACAAGGACTATATTCTGTACAAGCATGCGAAGGACCGGCTCATTCATATTGATTAACCTGGCCCTTGGGTGCTATGGGTTAAGCCGGATTTTTTACAAGTTTGACCAAAGGATATTACTACTGTTTATACGTTTGTTCTAAGTCTACAGCATATTCATCATAAGCAATAGACTTGGGGACTGGCATAGTAAGGATAATTCAATGAAAGGAAAGAGTTTATACCTTAAATTTTTGGTGCATTTGCTTCACCATATCAACTTCGAGGTCACGGCTGCTGTGCACTTGGCTAAGATATCCAGAAAAAACTTCCCCAATGCTCATGTGAGTATAATCAGCAATGTCAAATCTGACCTTACGGCGTTCCAGGTGCTCTTCCTTGGCAGAACACTTGGCTAGCACAGTAGGTCTCCCTGGCTCAGTGTAGCCAGTCTTGGTGATTTCAACATCAGCATCTTGTGGGTCGTCTGTCTTGGCCGGGCTAGAGACTTCAGGGTTTTCAGAGGCATCGGCGGTTTGATCGGCACGCGGGTCAGTAGTTGATGTTGGCGTGTCATGCACCGGTTCAAGAGGCGGCTCAGGAACAGAGGCCTTAGGAGCAGCCGTCTGGAGTTCCGGCTCTTTGAAAGATGGCTCTTCGGCCGGCTTGTTCTTCTTCACCTTCTTGATGGGTTTCGCTTTTCTGCTGCATAAAGATCAAAATGTTAGTACAAATATAAAAATTGAAATGAATACAGGATAAGTAAATTATCATTACCCTGGAGCGGTCTTAAAAGCCGGCATGTTGGACTGGAGCGAGTCGCCGGAGGAAGGCGAAGTGTCCTGATAATTCGAGTCGGAAGAGTTGAGTGGTTGACGAGTGAGACCCGCCAAAGGATAAAAAGGAGTTAAGTCGGAGGTGACCTCGTTCTGATGCTTCCTTGGTGTATTTGGTAAGCCGGAGGAGAGTTCTGCGTCCTTGCTGGTTCGGGTCTGCCTCCAGCTCTCATGAATCTGTCGCTTCAAAATAAATTGAGGATCTTGATAAGCTAAAGGATGTGAAAATCTTACTTTTCGGGTTACTCTTCGGACTTTCTGTCTTGGCAAAGGCTCGGAGTCGGAGGAAATAATAGTTACCTCTTCATCCACTCCGTGACTCGTTCCCGTGTCCTCCTGATGATAATCAATGTCAATAAGGTGGTTAAAAAAGGAGCCTAGAGAGTCAAGGGCTACCTCCGATTCAGAGGTATCTTCTAGTCGAAGCAAGTCTGAAGCGCTGCTCTTGTTTCCTTTCTTCTTGGCGGCGGCTTTCCTGGCGGCTCTCTTGGCGGCTTCATGATCGTATTTTGCTTTCCAAAATTGGTCATTATCCTGTGAAAATCGGCAAAAGTCTGAATAAAGACAAAACATCAAGGATGAAGGTAAAATGCTCAATTTAGCGGCTTACTGCTGGAGCTGGGTTAGCTTTGCAGAAAGGGCTTAAGCCCACCTTGCCACAGTCTCCTAGGCTTTCGTTCAAGAGCGACTTTGTCATATCATCAATGACGTCATCAGGTAAGTCGTCAGGGCTGTGCCGCAAAGGGTCATTCTTCTCGCCTGTGTAGGTGCACATCAAACCAGAACGGCGGCTCAATGGGATGATCCGCTAGGCAAGCCAAACCCGGACCAAGTCGATACCACTTAAGCCATTCCCCAAAAGAGCCTTGACTTTAGCCATGGTAGGGGCGAGTTTCTGGCGTTCAGCAGCGGACAGCTTGTCTGGTAGAGGATGAGTAGACTCAAGGCGCAGGGCGCGAAAGTCGGGCAGAGGGTTGTCATCGGCCGGAGAAGTGTCTTGACAATAGAACCATGTCTGGTTCCATTCTTTGGGGTGACTTGGTGGGTTCGCATAAGGGAAATGGTGTCTCTCCGTCGTTGGATTGAGACCCCACCAAGTTCCGAGCTAGGCCCGTTGGCACGTTCATTCTGGCGGTTCAAATAAAATAACTCTCTGAAGAGCAGCAAGCTGGGTTCTTCTCCAAGATACACCTCACAGAACACTTGAAAGTTGCAAATATTAGACACGGAGTTGGGTCCGATGTCTTGAGGACGGAGGTCAAAAAAGTGTAGGATGTCTCTAAAAAACTTTGAGCCGGGTGGGGAAAAGCCCCGGTTCATGTGGTCAGTGAAGACGATGACTTCCCCCTCTTTGGGCTGAGGCTTTTCCTCGGTTGGATTAGGTGCGCGGTAGGACATGATTTCCTTCTTTGGCAGATAGCCAGTCTTTACAAAGTTGTCAAATGTTTTATCTGTGACGATGGACTTGACCCAATTGCATGAAGTAGGTGTTCTGGGCAGCATTATGAAGACGGAAGCCTAACAAAGAGTGAAATTGCCGGTTCAAAATTAAGCCGGAGGAAAAAATATTATAGTACATATTCAAGATGGCGGCTTACAAAGGGGCCTAATGGCATATGACTAAATTATGTCAGGTTACGTAACCGCCATGAGCAGTGCAAATTATTTAAGCCGCCATGATAAGTTGGATGATGTCTATTGAGCATTTCAATTTAAGTCAGCAACTTAAGCTGCCATGGCTAGATGGATCTAACAAATGCAGTTTTTTCCTAAGTGTTACATAAACAAGTTTCACAGACTACAGATATTATTTTGGATCAACGGCTGCTCCGGAAAAGAAAAATAAATCTAGACCTAAAAACCAGTACATATGAGTTCACGAGCTTTCATAGGATCTTTTCTTCCAGGGAAACGGGATCTACTGATGTCAAAGGTGGAAATAAAACAACTACCGCATTGGTGGAACACCATTTTCAGATCAAAGAAGCTTGTGGTACAGCCTGGAAGTTGAACTACGATGAACTACGAAGAACACAGAGGAACTCGCAAACCCTAATGCGGATCTGAGGTATGGGCAGGCAGAAACTTACAGCTGCAGATCTACTGCGGAGGGTCACCGCCGTTCTCTGGATCGACTCAGGTTGATGCATCGGTCGAGGTTGAGGAGGACGAGGTGCTCTGCGGCGACGGCGAAGCTCGAGCGGCAGAAGGGTTGCGAGAGGAAGAAGACACTGGAAAGGGGGAGAATGAGGAAAGACCGGTCGTGCCTATTTATAAGGAAGAACTCTTAAGTGGGCGCGAAAAATGAGGAGGCCAAAAATATGGTTATCCAGCTATCAGGACGCCTCGATTCTCGGGATGGTGATTAAGATAAGGATCCGTTGAGATACGTCGGATAAAGTGTGAAGTAATGGCAGATGACGTCATGGCAGGTTATCACAAATCCAAAAGATGGCGTCATGGCGGGTTACAAATTCTTGCACAATGAAGAGCAGAAGATTTTCTATAAGTGTTGAAGATTGACATGAACCAGTTCAAATCACTCTGGGGCCTAATGTTGGGGATATAACTATTAGGTATGACCTTCCCAGGAGGGGCCGGGTTATACCTATGGCGATTCATGAAGCCCAAGACAGCTCTGGAAGATGGCGGTTCAGTTAAGGGCCCAAGGCCCAAAAGGCGACTCAAGGCCAGTAGAGATAAACCGCCATATGTACATAACTTGTATTGTAAGGCAGGGATAGTTAGAGACCGAGCCGGACACTATTTATGAGCCGGTCGGGACTCTGTGAGCCGTTGGGCGTCGACCTCTATATATAAAGGGACGACCCGGCGGCGGTTCAGGGCAAGTAAGATCGGATCGAAAACTAGGTCAAGCGGATTCGCTCCCTAGTAATCGAAACATAAGCAATACCACCTCAAACTGGATTAGGCCTTTACCTTCACCGCAAGGGGCCGAACCAGTATAAACCCTCGTGTCCTTTGTCCCGTTTTAACCCATTTAAGCTTCCTAGTTGCGATGGCTCCACGCTTAAGTCCTTTCACTAGGACATCTCCCGTGACAATTCCACGACAAGATCCAATCTAGACACCATCACGGAGGGGTTTACCACTTCCATTGGTGCCTCTCCGATGATGCGTGAGTAGTTCTTTGTAGACCTTCAGGTCCGTAGTGAGTAGCTAGATGGCTTCCTCTCTCTCTTTTGATTCTCAATATAATGGTCTCTTGGAGATCCATATGATGTAACTCTTTTTGCGGTGTGTTTGTTGGGATCTGATGAACTTCGAGTTTATGATCAGTTATATCTTTTTATATCCATGAAAGTTATTTGAGTTTCTTTGATCTCTTATAGCCTCGTATTTCTTCTCCGATATTTGGGTTTTGTTTGGCCAACTTGATCTATTTATCTTGCAATGGGAAGAGGTGCCCCGTAGTGGGTTCGATCTTACGGTGCTTGATCCCAGTGACAGAAAGGGAACCGACACGTCGTTGCTACTAAGGATAAAAAGATGGGATCCCTATCTGCCACAATAGATAATGGATCTTGTCTACATCATGTCATCGTTCTTATTGCATTACTCCATTTTTCCATGAACTCAATACACTAGATGCATGCTGGATAGGGGTTGATGTGTGGAGTAATAGTAGTAGATGCAGGCAGGAGTCGATCTACTAATCTTGGACGTGATGCCTATGTAATGATCATTGCCTGGATATCGTCATGATTATTTGAAGTTCTATCAATTGCCCAACAATAATTTTTTTACCCACCATTTGCTATTTTTCTCAAGAGAAGCCACTAGTGAAACCTACGGCCCCGGGTCTTCTTTCTCATATATTTGCCTTGCGATCTACTTTTCCTTTGCGTTTTTATTCAGATCTATTAAACCAAAAATACAAAAATACCTTGCTGCATTTTATCTTTATTTATTTTATTTGGCGTTCGATCTATCAATCTACTACAATTTACCTCACGTCCGTTTGCCTATCTTGAGGCGCCGTACCCCGGAAGGGATTCACAACCCCTTTAACACGTCGGGTTGCGAGGTGTTGTTGTTTGTGTGCAGGTGTTGTTTACGTTGTGTTGCTTGGTTCTCCTACTGGTTCGATACCTTGGTTTCATCACTGAGGGAAATACCTACCGTCGCCGTGCTACATCATCCTTCCCACTTCGGGGATATACCGACGTAGTTGCAGCTACCATCAAGGGGAATTTCTGGTGCCCTTGCCGGGGAGGATCTTCAACATAACCAGGTTCCTAATCACAAAACTCATCTCCATGCAATTTACATTATTTGCCATTTGCCTCTCGTTTTCCTCTCCCCCACTTCACAAAAATTTGTCGTTAACTCATCTCCATGCAATTTACATTATTTGCCATTTGCCTCTCGTTTTCCTCTCCCCCACTTCACAAAAATTTGTCGTTTTATTCGCCTCTCTCTTTTTCCATTCGCCGTCTTCTCATCAGATCTATTCTCTGTTTGCAATCATGAGTGATTTTGGTATGACACCAACAGATGATGGCCTGACTCCTAAGATTGGACATACAAGCAATCTGGATGCTAAAACTTTTATCTTGGAGCAAAGGAACATTATGGGAAAAGAACGTATCCAAGAATTTTTCAATTGTGTGGGAAATCTGAGTCTTGATGATGCTCCTATAGTTAAAACTACTAGATCTTATGCGGATGCTATTTCAGCACTAGTTTTGAAACTTGAAAGTAAATTTATCCGCACTCATCCTACTTTGCAAAGATTGTTTTTTGAGCTTCCCAAAATAAAGAATCCTAGAGCCAAAAAGTTGGCTACTCTCGTTCTTATGCACGAGTTTGACTACATAATTCGGGAAGCTAGGGAAATATTTGACTTTTATGGTATGAATCGTGAAAAACCCGTGATAGATGAAATTCTTTACAATAGTGATTATGCACTAAGGCGTTTGCTTGGGGATAATAAGATCTTTGATGAGAATCTTAAAAAGGAAGTCCCAGTTCTAGATATAATCCAACAGGTTTTCAATAATGTTAATCAACATTACTCTTGGATTGTTGCGGGGAATCAAAGGGGTTATGATGAAAACAACTAAGGAATGCTAAAGTTTCCATGGATAATATGTTTTATGTTTTGTTTACAAAACCTCATGATGGAAACACCTCTAAGAAAACTAAGAAGAAGAAGGATGACAAAACATAGATCCTTGCCTTACGCCTAGCTAAGGGCGTAAAACTATAGCGCTTGTTGGGAGGCAACCCAATGAATAAAATTTATTTTTGATTTTTGCTTTCTTTTCTTGTGTGTTTACACAATTATGCTACTGGTATGATTATGTTTTTTGTGTTTTAGTTAGTGTTTCAAGTAAAGCCTTTGGGATCTTCTTGGGTGATAGTTGTTTGATCTTGCTGAAAAACAGAAACTTATGCACTCACGAAAATAATGTTCATAAATCACAGGAACGTGCTTTTACCCTGATTCTTTTTGCAGAAGATCAATATACAAATTACCCTGATCGTCCTAATTTTTCAGGATTTTTGGAGCTACAAAAGTATTCGAAAGTGTCAGATTACTACAGACTGTTCTGTTTTGACAGATTCTGCTTTCTTTGTGTTGTGTGCTTATTTTGATGGCTCTATGATTTTTTTTGATGAGTTTTTGCCATAGAAAAGTTGGAATACAGTAGATATAATACAAAAACAAAATATGAATTGGTTTGATATGGCACTTATAGTAGTGGTTTGCTTTCTTACTAACGGATCTCACAAGGTTTTGTTGAGTTTTGTGTGATTGAAGTTTTCAAGTTTTGGGTTATCTTACGATGGATGAAAGAAGGATAGAAGAGCCTAAGCTTGGGGATGCCCCGGCATCCCAAGCTATTATCCAAGAATGAGCAACCAACTAAGCTTGGGGATGCCCCCGAGTGGCATCCCCGCTTTCTTCTAACGACCATCGGTATTTTACTCGAGACTATATTTTTACTCGTCACACGATATGAGTTTTGCTTGGAGCGTCTTGTATGATATGTGTCTTTGCTTGTATTATTTTGTGTGTTAAGTCATCAATCCTTGCTGGACACACCTATTTGAGAGAGCCAAAATATTATCATGACTTGTTAGTATTGCTCTCTGTGCTTCACTTGAATCTTTTATGAGCTAGGACTTGCTCTAGTGCTTCACTTATATCTTTTTTAGCACGGTGTGCTTTGTTATTTTTGAAGAAATGCTCTCTTGCTTCACTTAGATTTATTTGAGAGTTAGTAATTTTTTTTGAAGAAATTCTCTCTTGCTTCACTTAAATTATTTTGAGAGAAAGAAATTTTTTATGCTCATGATCTTCACTTATATTTGTTTGAGCTTACGAAAAGCAACACATAAAAATTAGTCCCAAAGTGATAGATATCCAAGAAGGATAAAGTGAAAAAATATGTCATGAAGATCATTGGACAAAATAAACTTGATTCTTAGTAATAGTTTTGAGATATGATGATGTGATATGTGAGTTATGTTGATGAGTAATTGTGCTCTAGTAAGAATATTGTTGTTAAGGTTTGTGATTCCCTATGCATGCACGAAAGTCAATAATCATGCAATGAAAATTATATCCTACTTGTGGTGCATTATTCGGTGTTAATTATGCCTAATGCTTGCTTATGAGATTATTCGTTTCTTGGTTGGTCGCTTCCCAATCTTTTTGCACCAAGTATGACCTCTACTTGTGCATCCAAAATCCTTTAAACCAGTTTTGCCACATGAGTCCACTATATCTACCTATATGTAGTATTCTTTTGTTGTTCTAAGCAAATTTGCATGTGCCATCTCTAATCTTCAAAATAAACTTCTCTTTTGTGTGTTTGTTTCACTCGCAGAATGGTAACGGGTGGCTAATATCTTCCATGCTGGATGTGTTATTCTCACGATGAGTGTTTATTCACTTGTCATTGCACGAGAGTAAGGCAAAGGTTTTAGGGATGCTCAGTCCCGAAATGCAAAAATGAATTTACTTTATGTTGTCAAATAATAAATTCCTTGGAAAGTGTTGGTATGGAACGCACCCGTGGATACGGCTAGCCATGGAAAGTGAAAGAATGGTGGAAAAAGGAATAAACTTTATTTCCTGTTTGGGAACCGCCTATGGCATATCTAGCATGGAAAGTGTTCGTAGCTCGATGTCATTTTCGTTGGTGGGATGGATACACCTCCCAAAATGCTTTTATCTCTAATTTTTCGCTTTGAGCTCTGGCACCTCTACAAATCCCTACTTCCCTCTGCGAAGGGCCTTTCTTTTACTTTATGCAATTTTTATTTTGAATTTGAGTCTCCATCTTCTCTTACAAAAGCACCAACTAGGAGGCAATATGATCATGCTTAAGTATTGTGTGTAGTTAATATTCAAGTGTGTTTCATGAATGGATCAATGTTTGAGCATGATGGGCTAGGGATAACTTATTTTAGCGGTGATATTTTGAAAGACATGGTTGCTTGTTGATATGCTTGAGTATCTAAATTATTATGTCAAAATTAGGCTATTGCTTTGAATCACATAAAAGTCCAAATGTCCATGCTATAAAGAAAAGAATATGATATGACATGATAGACAACACTCCACATCAAAAATTCTGTTTTTATCACTTACCTACTCGAGGACGAGCAGGAGTTAAGCTTGGGGATGCTGATACGTCTCCAACGTATCTATAATTTTTGATTGTTCCATGTTGTTTTATTATCAATCTTGGATGTTTTATAATCATTTTATATCTTTTTTTGGTACTAACCTATTGACATAGTGCCAAGTGCCAGTTGCTGTTTTTTCCATGTTTTTTACATTGCAGGAAATCAATACCAAACGGAGTCAAAATGCCCCGAAACTTTACGGAGAATTTTTATGGGCCAGAAGGAAGAAGTTGGGCCCTGGTTGCACCTGGGGGGAGTATCGAGGAGGGGACAACCCACCAGGGTGCGCCAGGAGGCCCTGGCGTGCCCTGGTGGGTTGTGCCCACCTCGGGTGCCCCCCGGACCGCCTCTTTGCTCTATAAATACCCCAAAAATCCAGAAACCCTAGGGGAGTCGACGAAATATTCATCCAGCCACCGCAGAGTCCAGAACCACCAGATCCAATCTAGACACCATCACGGAGGGTTGACCACTTTCATTGGTGCCTCTCCGATGATGCGTGAGTAGTTCTTTGTAGACCTTCGGGTCCGTAGTTAGTAGCTAGATGGCTTTCTCTCTCTCTCTCTCTCTCTCTCTCTCTCTCTCTTTTGATTCTCAATACAATGGTCTCTTGGAGATCCATATGATGTAACTCTTTTTGCGGTGTGTTTGTTGGGATCTGATGAACTTCGAGTTTATGATCAGTTATATCTTTTTATATCCATGAAAGTTATTTGAGTTTCTTTGATCTCTTATATGCATGAGCTCTTATAGCCTCGTATTTCTTCTCCGATATTTGGGTTTTGTTTGGCCAACTTGATCTATTTATCTTGCAATGGGAAGAGGTGCCCGGTAGTGGGTTCGATCTTACGGTGCTTGATCCCAGTGACAGAAAGGAAACCGACACGTATGTATCGTTGGTACTAAGGATAAAAAGATGGGAACTATGTTCGTGGAAATCCAGGATGTTTAAAATGACGTGAACTATTAGTTTGAAAATCAAGTAAGAACTCCGGCGATGTTTACGGGATGTATTCTGCTGATCCGTTTGTCGTCCTGCAAATTTAATTTACGGAATACCATAAATGAATTTGCAGGACGGCAGTTTACCAGATCTGCTGGAGACGGACGCGGATGGAGCAAAATGGGTCGCGCCATTAGAGCATCTCCAGCCGCGCCCCCAGAACGGCCTCCCAGGCGATTTTTTTGCGTCGGCGCCGAAAAAACGGCCCAGTCGCGCCCCCAGGAGTCCGTTTTTCGCCGGCTTGGGCCGAAATCAGCGCCGGCAGACCCAGGTCGAACCCGACGCGCCGAGGGCGCCCGGGGGCGCCGGGGCGAGTGTTTTGGCGCGAAACAGCCGCGGGCCCGCCGAGTCAGCGAGACAGCCGCTTCGTCGACCTCATCGCCCCGGTTCCCGCGGGAATCAATGCGAAGGCTGTCGCCCTGCCGCGCCGGTCGCCCTCCATTGATGCCTCACGGGCGGCGCAGTGAAGACGCCGCCGACGCGTGTCCCGCCCGCATGCGCCACGCGTCCGCCCGCATGCGCCACGCGTCCGCCCGCATGCCGCCCCCGGCCACCCCGCTTCGGCTATAAAAGGCGCCCTCCCCGCCGGTGAGCGCCACAGCCTCCCCCTCTACCTCCAGTGAAAGCCTTTTCCCCGCGGGCGAGCTCTCCCACCACTCCCCTGCCCACCGACGAGCGAAACCATGGCGGAGAGATACCCAGCCGAGGGCGCAGCGGCGAACAGCTTCGGCCGCCGACACCTCCAGGAGCCGGAGGCGCGCCTTCTGTACAAGGCCGAGTACCCGGCGCCCCCCGACATGCGCATGCCTGGCTCGTGGAGACTGAGGGCCGGCGGCGTCCCGGTGCCGCCGGTGCCCGAAGGGGCGGCACGGCGGGCGGAGATCGCCCGCATCCGCTCCTCGTTGACGGAGGAGCAGCGGAACGAGCCGAGGTACGCGCCCGACAGCGAAACGCTGTGGACGATGTACTTCCAGCACCGCCGCGAGGAGCAGATCGCCTCCGTCAACAGCATCGTCCCCCGCGGCCGCCACAACTCCGAAGGACGGCGCGAGTGGTGGGGCGTCCCCGGCCGCACACTCGACGCCGTCCTCGACCACATCGAGACCGGCAATGTGCCGCGGCTGGAGTACCCGACGCGGCCCTCCTTCTCTCGTCGATGCGGCAGTTCCTGGATGCCGCGGCGAATGGAGCCGGGGTCGTCCTCGTCGTCGGGCTCCGGCTCGCCGGCCCTCCGTCCCGTCAAGCCCGAGCCGGAGGAGACACCGCTCGGGCGTCGTGCTCGCAGCGGCGCCCTCGTCATCAACGAGCCCTCGCCTGCGACTGCACCGACGAGGCGCTCCCTCCGCCTGGTCCGGCCGAAGCCCGAGCCGGACATGCTTCCCGTGAAGCCGGAGCACGCCGGCATGGTGGCCCCCGACGACGAGTCCGCCCTCAAATGGGCGAGGGAGGACTACGTCCGCGAGCAGGTGCGCCGCCAGCGTCGGGCGTACCTGGAGACCCAGGCCCGTAGCCGCGCCGAGGAGCGTCGCCGTGTCGCCGAGGAGGGCGGCGTTATCATCATCGACAGCGACGACGAGGGCGAGGCCAGGCCGTCAAGCGCTGTCGGCGACCCCGACGAGGGATGCAGCAGGCACGCCGCAGGTGAGGCGCGCGGCAACGACGACGACGACGGCGACTACACCCGCTTCTACAGGCTTCTCGGCATGTAGACGGCAGCGGCGGCGACGGTGGCGGCAGCGGCTAGGCTTTTAGTTCGTTTTTAAGTTAGTTCATGCATGATTTTAAGTTTTTGTACAAATTTCGTCAAAAATTGGCCGAACGTCCCCGAGTTTGCAAAAGAATTGAAACGAAGTTCGTCGAACCAGTGGCGACCGTGGGCGCGTGACTGGGAGCAAACCGAACCCCAGGGGCGATCTAGCGCCGGCTCGCCCCCTGCTCTTAGAGTAGCCATTACAGTGTACTGCACGCCAGTAAGTTGAATGACTATTTTTTCCGAGTAAAAAAATGCTATTCGTGTGATTTTCTCAAAACCAGCGTGACATCGGCACAATTATCGAACGAGTTGACCTCCGCATCGCAAGTATTCTCTCCTTTCTCTCGGCACTTCTTGACCAAGTCATCCCAATTCCTCTCTAGAACCCTAGAATCGCCATTGCCACCGCGAGATCCCTGCCGGGGCCTCACAGGGCCGGAGGGTGGAGCTTTAGATCTCGACTGCAACGGCGCTGCTCCTCCCTCCCGTGGGCCGTGGTGCAGTAAGCCACCTCGCCGGGGGACGATGCAGAGCGCGACGCGGCTGACTCTGCTGCTGTGCGCGGCGTGGGTGGCGGCGCTGCTCTACGGCGAGATGGGCGCCTACTGGGCCGCCCACCTCTCCTGCTCCTGGCCATCCGCATCCTCTTCCTCCCCATCGCCGGTCAGTAATAAATGCCGTCGATTCGGTTTAGACATTAAGTTGCTTTTTTGAGAGTCTGGATTGGGACGGGGTAAGAGCATCTCTAGCAGCTTGGAGCCCTCCCAATCCTGACCAAAATGCTAATTCGACCTTCATCTCGTCCAAGTCATGCTAGGCAGTGAAACTTGCATTTCTACCGCTTATTATTTGACACTAGCCCAAGTTTGCACCTTTACCTTATTACCATATCTACCACTTGTTGTGCAGAGTAACCATGTCAAGGTTGCCGTCATTGCTGATCCACAGGTCAGTTTCCCTTCTAACATCACATCATGTAATTGTGCCGATAAACCCAAAGCAGTAGTAGTACATAGTAGTACAAAATATGTTCGAGTATATGTTGCTCCCTTCTGAAAGGTTTTCCCTTGTAGCTTATGGACAGAACCTCCCTTAGTCTACCACCAGGGTCAGTTGCGCTGCAAGCTGCAGAGTTCTTCACAGATTTGAACATGAGAAGATCCTTCCAGTCTGTGGTACTGCCATTCAAGCCTGATGTCGTCTTATTTCTCGGTGACTATTTTGATGGGGGCACATATCTTTCGGATGAAGAGTAAGGCACGGGTGCTGAATTCTTTTTTGCCTTCTAAATAATGCAACACGTTTGCTTTTTCAACATTCCATCTGATGCCAGCTGGTCGTTCTGTACCTTGTTGGTTAGAAACCACAATTGTTTGTTTGTATGTGCTTTAGAGGATGATGGTGTTATATAAATTGATATGACTGAATATGCAATAAAATATATCAACAGGAAAATAATTTTCAAGACACCTTATTGGTCCTAATTATATTTCATCTCAAGTGTCCATATCGCTTCTCATAAATGAATAAATAAAAACTTCCAGTCCTCGTTCTCTGCTTTCCGATTCATTGCTTTTACCACTGTACCTTCGTTGTTGCCATTGTGGTTTACAAGTTATGCCATATTTCCCACAAAATCATCAAAGGGTTCTAGGTTCCACTTTATCTTTTTTTCCTAATTTATGTTTAAAAACTTTCAGGTGGCAGGATTCTCTATTTCGATTTAAGCATATATTCAGCATGAGCGAACAGAGAACAAATCCACATGTCCCAATCTACTATCTGTCAGGAAATCATGATATTGGTTACTCAGCATTTCACTCGGTTCATCCTGAGGTGATTGACTATCATTGCCTCCTTCTCGTGACTTCCATTTGTATATTTACATTTTTCTCAAATCTCAAGTCATTGTTCCCTTTATGAAAATATTGTTTCCATGGATGAGCTGCTTGCCATCGCCAGCTAATAATTTTTTGCCTTGTTCACGAATTCAATTCTCTGATGCAAAAATTCCAACTTTTTTCCCTAAGCTGCTGAACGGAAGTTTTTGGTGCGCTGCATGTCTCCCAAAATTATTGAGGGATGCATTCTTTGTCTTTACTATGAGGTGCAGCTACGTCATGTATTATCTTCAGTTTGGTGCTTCCTTGGACTGTAAACGTGGCCACCTCCTCGCGGCTCAAGGATGAGCTGCATGCCAAGGAGGGGTATGATGTTATGTACGGAAGTACATGGCCCCACCATGGAAGCTTCCATTTATGGCATGCGATCCCCAATCTCTATGTTAGGTAGTCTATCTGTAAAACTAGGAAGATATCTTTTAGCTTTGGCCTTAATCTAATTAGAGATAAGATCTATGATTTGTTACTTATATTCGATTGCTAGCCCCCTCATAAGTAGGACCCATATGAGGAATAAAGCAAGCAAGAATTAGAAGAACAGTTATTCTATCTTCCCTCCAGGGGTAAAGTAAGTTCATGTTGTTTGTTCTTACTTTTAGAGATATATACAGATTCGTATTTTGGTGACAGTGCTACAGAGCATAAACAACAGCTTTAATAAAGAGTCTTAGGTTGCTGCTTTGAACAAGGAAATAATCAGGCAACCGTGAAGAACTTTAGCTATTTCACGGTGGATGTGTGTGTGTGTTCCCTGTGTGTGCGTGGAGGGATCAAAAGTACCCACAGTATTGTGTTTTCTGTAATTTACTCTGGTTACCAATGCATGGTTGTGATGTTCTTTTGCCGGATGGCCCTGTAACAAGTTTATGGCCATGCACTGATATATCAGTTATCAACCTCTAGATAAAATTAGCCCACCTCAAGTTGAAGATTATTTTCACACTATTCTCATTTTTTGGTTACCCACATCCTTTCAGACGCGGTGCAACCTTTTGCTTTCACTGTTTTTTGGCATGAATTTGCTCTCTCATCATTGTCATCAAGGACATAGCCAATGATCTGGATTTTTTTTAGTTGATAGGTGTTGTGAGCTTCTTGTGTTGGATCTTCATTTTTCAGTAATTGCTCTTGGTGGGTTTCTGGTCTTGTTGAATGGGTATTCATAACATGCTATTGCACCCTATTCATGTTTGACCTCTCTGCTCTTAGTGTCTTTACTGTATAGTTACTTAAAGGCATTTACATTTGTAATGTTTTTTTGCTTTTGTAAACTTGCAATTATTTGTCAAATTTGGATTTACTGTCCACATCCATAACTGGAACTACATAGATAAACAGATTTATATACAATACATTCGACCTGATGTAGTAGCTTGACGAGCTTCAAGAAATGCTATGAGCATACTTTTCAAAACACTCAGCCTGCCCCGTTTGACTTGGAATTATTTCTCAGATTTAGGTTTACAGACCACATGTCTTGACTGAAATTACAGATAAACATATTTTGTATTCAATACTTTCCACCTGATATTTATAGTTACGAAGAAGCTTGAGAAGCTTCAAGAAATACCAATTGGAAGCACATATCTTTTGCAACTCAGCTTACCCCCTTACCTGCGATGATCTGGAAATGCAAGTGTGCCTGAATCTGGAAGTTCTTTCTTTGTTACTTAAGTGATCGTCTAACACCAGAGACATCCTCATGTGAAGGAACATCAACATTTTTGTAGACTCTTCTTGCATCGTTCGCTACAACACATTTTCCAGTGCTCGTTTAAACACATCCGAGATGTACTCATCCAAAGGAAACATCAACATGTTGAAAAACTCTTTCTGCGCTATTGGCAACAATGGCACGCATGAAACGTGAGTTCACCTATTCTTTGATTGCCTTCCAGCCTTGCCTGCGAGCATAAGCTTGACTTATAGTGGGGCGACAATTACAATTCTGGAGTAGAAATGATCCATGGACGTAATATTTTTCAAAACGACCTTCATGGATATTTTCATCATGTCAAACATGGCACATTTGGAAACAATGGAATGCTCAAACGTTTGACAATGTCCCTAGCCTTAGTCTTGGATTCATCTCTATAAAAAGAAGTCCCTCTTTTCATCTTTTAGATTTAGGTAGTCCCTCCGATCCAAATTAATTGTCGCGTCTTTAGTACAACTTTATAATTTGGATCGGAGGGAGTAGTAGTATATGAATATTCTTTGAAACTGCGCTGGTTCTCTTTCAACCTTTGATTTGCCTAGATTGCTGGCTTGTAAATAGTTGCTGTACATTCCTGGTCTCTTTCTCTTGTAAATGTTGTTTCTATATTAACATGTTATATCTTGGGCCTACAGTTTTTTCTCAAATTTATGTAGTAATAACATTATTGTGACTGCATAGAATATATGAGAACATACATTGTTGACATACTACAACCTACAAGTTTGCTATTCTTTTCTTGTAGGTTATCAGTCGATACGAAAAAGAATTTGGACCAAGAAACTTCCAATTTTTGTCTGGGAAGGTGGACTTTGTTGTTGTTGATGCTCAAACTCTTGATGGTATGCTACAGCGCCTCCAAAGTTTTGTATTGTATATGTGCTTCAGTGCACTACAAAGGAATCGTACATCAGTAGTGCAATAGACTCCAGATTTTGGTTCTTGAATAAGAGTAAATTGTTTTGTAGCCCCCTTTCATGCTTCTGCTTTGTATAGCTAAAGAGTTGTTAGTATCTGTTCAGGAGGAGCCACACAGAGCAAAGAAAGATCCTCTTCTTGGGAGTTCATCAAAACACTATCAGCTGGTATGGCATTGAATAGACGATTATGCGTAGTGTTACAGTTACTATCAGACAATTGACTACTTTTATATCTTCTTTAAGGCAATGAATCAAATCCAAAAATTCTACTAACGCACATTCCCCTGTACCGACCTGACAATACTCCGTGTGGCCCACATCGTTCTTCACCTGCTATAAATCAGGTATGTTCTCTCAAAAGTGTTTTCCCCTGCTAATTAAAAGTAAAAAGGAATTTATGTACCTTCCTATGATTTTTTGTTCATATACAGTGAAGATATTTCTGTTTCATATGTAGCATCAGTGCCCCAGCCTATCCACTAATTTATTCTGCAAGTTGCAACACGTTTGTGCTTGGATTTCTGCAAGCTATTCGACCAACCACATATTTTTGTAGCTGATTGGTTCTATTCTCTTCCATTTCCAGAGGATATATAGTGCTGCTATGGACCAAGGAATCAAGTATGTCCTTCCTCAAGTATTGCTGTTTCCTGCTTTTGACTAACATAGCATGTAAACATTGTGATAATTTGACTGGTAAACTTAGGATCATTGAACACTCCGTCTGGTATATGTCACTGAACTCTCTCAAGTATTAGTTTGTTTTGGGAACTCCTTGTCAATATTTTTCTTGGTAAAAGAATTGCTATGTGATTAGCTGTGCACCCAAAGTTCTTTCAAATTTTCCTGGTTGAGTGTTTCCCTATGTGTTCTCTTGAAAATTACTTTTGGTTAAACCAGTCCAAACCGCTGCCTAACCGAAGTTTCTCCATGTGTTAACATAGGGCAAAGGCATATACAATTAACATTAGTTCTTTTATGCAGGTATCAGAATTATCTAAGCAAACAGACTTCCGATCTTTTGCTAGGGTTGCTGAAGCCGGTAAGCTTCTTTTGCAATTTCTGGAGATTTTTGAGTCACATCTGAAAATATCTTGACTGGTCTGCAGATTCTTGTGCTCTCAGGGCATGACCACGACCAGTGCACAGTTGTCCACTCCACTCCTTTTGGGCCAGTAATGGAGGTAACAAAAGTTTTAAGTTATCTTGTTGCTGCATGTACCACGCGTTGCATCTAATGGCGCTGTTAATGCCACAACAGCACACCCTTGGGACAATAAGCTGGCAGCAAGGAAATCTGTATCCATCTTTTATGCTGCTATCTGCTGGGCCCCAAAATTCTACTGATTCTAGTCAGGAGGTTCTGACGAATCTTTGCTTCCTGCCTAAACAAACTCATATCTATATCTGGTAATGCTTCTAGCAGGCGCCTGCTGATTCTTTTGCTTATATTGCAAGAGATGTACAACTGAATTGTTTGACAAGTTTGTTTGTGTCTGCTGTTTCTGCAGGTATATCTTTCAGTTTGTGCTTACCGTCCTTCTGCTGATGTTTTGGCCAACAAATGGTCTAAGCTCTCTTCCCTACGTGAACGCATTTGTGAGCTTCATGAGTTCGGCGGGTGCTGACCTGTTTCCAAGAAGCAAAGAAAAAGATGACACGGAAGATGGCGAATATGAAATGGTTTGGGATGCAGAGGGATCCATGCACCTGGTTAAAAAAGCAGTGGCAAGGCCCCCCATCACTAACGCAGACTCCAAAACTACAGGACGGTACGTGTGTATTTTTGTTTTGGGTAATGCTTTCAGGTACTTTGTCGAACAGAAACTTGCCTGGTGCTTCTACAAATAATAACTGAAAGATCTCTAATATTCATGGCAGAGGAAATGTTGTGGCAAGGCCAACTGCGAGAAAGCACCAACCTGAACCTGATTCATCATCCGTTCATGTTGAGATGGGATCTGAAACGGCGCCAGAAGATGGAGGGAAGGCGCCTCGCCCGAGCAAATGGAAAATAAGGACGGTCCTCCAGAGGCTGTTCCGTGTCGTTCAGTCGGTTGCCATTATCGCCGTGCTGAATGTTCCTCTATACATGATGCTTCTGTTTAAGGATTGGGTTGACCGTTGAGAGTACCTTCTCAAAGCCTAGCTCTATAATTGCTATTTAGTAGACTGTTATACGCCGGATCTGCTCTTGCAAAGCCGATATGAAGCACCGAAATGTGCGTCAGATAATTGATCATTGCCACTCTGTGCATCATGTTTTTGTTGTGTTCCTGAACCCTATGGCAGCACACCAAGTCGAATTCAGGAGAGCATATCTCTGCTTCACATGTTCAGGTTTACCCATCGGCAGCCAGCGACATACGTTTGGATTGAACTCATTTCCTAAAACAGATTTTCAGAACATGGGGGCAACGGAGCAATTTATTTTTAACCCCCCAAAACAAGTGCTTAAAAGGTTTGAAAAAAATTGATTTTTTTTACATGAATACACATGCATGTGGTCTAAGTACGTGTGAAAATCCGTTCAAAAATATGCTGTATTGTACGCAGCACAAAAAAGACAAAAAAGTCAGGCCCAAAAAGGAAAAAAACTGGCCCCAAATTTGCATGTATTTTGTCATTTTTGGATATCTCATATGCAAGCACGTATATTGGTGAAATTTTGGCACGTCATACTGCACTTCTATATGTGCATGTACACAAAATTTTGGATTTTTCCAAGCCGTACAAATCCGTTTTTTTGAACTTCAAAATAAAGTGCTCCATTGTCCCTGCGCTCAGAACTCAATTTTAGCTCATTTCCATGCTTCTTCTCGTCAGCCTTGCCAGCGATTGCATCCACCGAGGGCGTGTTTGGTTGCAATAGTGAACAGTAGCTGCATTGCATACACATGTCAACCCAGACTGGCTCTGAAAAAACAACCTCATATGCGACATCTGCAAGTTATTTGGTTGCTTGCATATGGACTTCCTGCATTAGGGGATCAACTTTGGCACGTTGTTTGATTGCCTGCATTGTCTCGGCGCATACAACTACGCGCTGTTTGGTTGCCCGCAAGGGGTATGATTAAGAGTTAGCACTTGCACTTAGCACACAGGGTTAAGAGCTAGCAGAGGAAGGGGGAGAAGAAATGCAGTGTGCGCCGGACCATGGCGACTGCGGTGGATAGTGGTCGTGTCGCCGTGTTCGACATGACGAGCATGGAGTCGTGGACGAGCGACCCTGTCGGCGGCACGGCGAGTGACACCGTCGGCGAACTAGTTGCGGTGCTCGCGCAAAGACAGTCGACAGAGGAGGAGAATGCAGTGCTCGCGCCATGGTATCGTCAGTGCAGTGGACGAGAGAGGAGGCCGAGATGATCGACGCCGGAAACGACTCCAGTGTAGTAGGGCGAGAGAGAGGAGGCCAAGATGATCGACCCCGTCGGCGGCGCGGCGAACTGCAGTGTGCACGGATGCAGAGGACATAAGAAAGCAGTGTGCGCGTCATTGCAGCGTCAGTGCAGTAGGAGAACGAAAGAGAGTAAGCCGAGATGAGTGACGCCGAAAACGACTCTAGTGTAGTAGGACGTGGGCAAGGAGATCAAGGGGAAGTGCTTCGGCGTCGAGAGGGACGAATAGGAGGGGTCTGAGCAGAGGACAGAGGCGTCAGTGCAGTAGACTGCTGTTCAAAGAGAGATGAAGCTACGATCGTTGAAACCAAAAACTTACAGCACGAATGTTGTGAGGAACTGCGAGATTAGGCTGCTGGTCAAAGGAAATTTCAAATGATCGATCGTGTGCAACGAATCTGACAAAATTCGTCAAGAATAGCTCCAAACGGGAAGACGAAATTAAGAACTTACAGCCGACGAAACTACGAACCGATCGCCTGAATGGAGCCGTAGCATCGAGGTGCATCTTTTTCGTGTAGAGCTTACCTCGAATCGAAGCACCGTTGTGTAGATAGGAGGGAGGAGATTAGATAGGAGCTTACTGGAGCTTGAAGAAGACCTCACCTAATCACCTCGCATCCCTCCCGTCTCCACTCGTGCAAGGGTCTGCTCGCTTGAGCTCGGCTCGGCCTGGCTCACGAGAAACTGCCGATTCGAGCGTTTCTAACGAGCTAGGCTCTGGACTACTTTAAAAAGCGTGCGATGCAGGCCCAGCAGTGAAACCAGGCAACCAAACATGCCTCTTTCTTTCCGCGCGGGCCTAGTTGGGCTTGATGCGGGCAACCAAACACGCCCCGAATGTTTCTTGACATTCCCATCCGGTTGGGAGACAACTTGTCCCCAAGCTGCTGCTGTAAGATGGCGAATACTCAGGCCCCTGCTAGTTCTCTCATGTCTGCCATATGTTTTGCACCCTTGATTTTTTTAGGGCTTTTCCACTTTTGATTTCTTCCCTTATTTCCATTTCGACCCCTTTTTATAATATCATTTGCTTTACATTCGGTGGACCTAATTTATGGGCCAGACCGCAGCCCAGCCCGTGCGTGGATCCATGTCTCCTTTTCTTTTTGTCCTTCTCTAGAGGAAACAAACAGAAATCAACAAGTCTCATATTGGTTTCACATTATGGCGGATTATATGACAACCAATGAGCCTTTCCACATCCACATATATTTTTGATTTATCAATCCTTTTCAGTTTTCATGGCTATTTTTCATAAGAAATTATAATTATGTTAGGGGTAACATAATTTAGAAAACCGCAAACTGGCCTTAATTTGAACCTCAAAACATTTTTTTCTTCTATTTTTAACCTCACGGGGAAATTTCTTCAAGAGAATTAGTGATATCACATTTTTTTTCTTGAAATAGAGGGATGTCTGTTCATACTTCATAGCAAAGATTTTTTGTGCAAGGATGTTCGGAAGATCAACATTTTACATGGCGGTTACAGATTCTTTCAGAAAATAATCATTTCCGAACAGAACATTGTAGTATCATTTTTCTAAAGGACTTATCTTGTAAATTATACGGCCCACCATTCTCACGAGCCATGTACATACATTTCTGGAATGGTGTTAATTTCCATTCTAACAAAGGAGTTGAAGTATTTCATGCGCACTCTTAAGTCTCAATTACATATGTTTTAAAAGTGTCGAAGTATTTCCAGTGCACTCTCATTTTATTCTTGTATCATCTTATACTTGTTACACTTATGGAATGGTTTGTATATTCATTCTTAAATTATTGTTCTTTCTCACAAAATGAGTTACCAACATAAAATGATCCATTTTGCACCTTTTAATTTGTTCTCTTATTTTCATTTGGTCTATTTATTTCGGAACATCATTTGACTTTGGTCCATATGAGTATGAGTATCTTTTCAACGAGACGCCTAATTTACGGGCCGGGCCTGGAGGACTCCATGTCTGCCCATTTTGTTCCTTGTACTCCATCGTCGCTTCGTCCTTGTTCCTGCACGTCTCTCTCGCCCTCCGAGCTCCCTCGGGGTCCAGGCGCCGGTGAGGTGGCGCTGCTCTCCACCATGGCGGTGCCGGACGTGTCGTCGCGTGCGGAGTCCGGCGTCCGCCGCCTTTCCTGGACCGGGATGTCGAGGCGCATCCCGGCAGGGCAGAAATAGCGGACGCTGCAGGTGAAGTAGTAGAACTTGGCCTCGCTGAGCAGGACGAAGGTAGTACCACGGTGAGTACCGCCGCCGGGGTAGCGGTGGATAGGGTTTCTAGTGTCGCACATGTCGAACCCGCGTTTGTTCACCTCCACCACGTCCAACTTCTTGTCCGGGTGATAGAACGCTTCGCACGATGACACAGATTGAGTCAGCCGGAGAAACCACGGGAGAAAAAGAAACGTCGAATCCTTCTACGTACCGAGGTAGTCGCCCTTGTAGAAGGGCCCATTGAGCTTGGCCCAGCCGGAGAAGTTATGGCGGGGCATCCAATCGATGTAGACCCTGCGCTCAGCCATCACCATCGTCGCCGCCAGCAACAGCGCGGCCACCACTGTCTGCCGGCAGCCCATCACTCCCTCCTCCGACTCCGAGTCAGAGAGCGGCCTCGGTGTTTGTTGTTGCTCGCTCCAAACGAAACGTGCCGAGCGGAGCGGGAATGGGTTATGGTTGTGGCCGTGGCTGCTGTCTTAAAATGGAGGGTGGGATGCGTCGAACGAGGACGCGTGTGGCGTGCTTTGTGTGGCTTCTACACGTGCATACATAAAGATCATATATTAGCAGATATAAACCACAAGCAATCTATCTAGACCAACGCCGATCTATCCACAAGATAGATGGATAGATCTAGATAGATTACCAACGCTGATCTATCCAGATTGCTTTTGGTTGTCGATCTATCCACAAGATAGATTGCTTTTGGTTGAACATATGGCTATTCCTCCGCCGTTTGATTGATTACACAACATATCATCCATGTTGTAGATAGATTACACAACAAAACGATTTAGATGTTATTGGTTAAATATATGACTATTTCTCCACCGCTTGATTAATTTATTTAATGCAGTTGCGTGCCTGCTGGCTAGCACCGCTTTGACTATGAACATGTAATGGCATCTCCAAACACGCAAATTCCCTCTCGCATCCGTCCTCGGACAGAGGGACCAGTCCATAGACACTGATGCTGAAGGTCGTCATCCAACGCTGTCCGCATACGTTTGAACCATGATTCAAACTAAGCGGACCAAATTCATGCAACCCGGCTGATATTCATGAAAGTTTCAATAGAAAATAGCAAAAACATCCATACATAGCACACAAATAAGTCTAGTACAACAATGTCTCAAATTTGATGAGATTAACCAGATGTCCAACAAGTATTTCATCAACGGATCATGTCGTCCTACACATACTGCCCCTTTGGTTTCATCCAACAGTGTGCGTACGTAAATGGCCGTCCCTCTATCGTGTGGTGCATCACAGCAACTCGTGCGAACTACATATGAGAGAATGAATGATTTAAACAAGTTGAGCAAGAAGCAAAACTTAGGACCTTCCCCTTTGCCACGTTCAATGGCCACCCTGCCTCCAACTGACCAACCATCGTGAGAGCATCTACACCTGGGCGCCCCAAACCCTGCTCAAATGCCCGGGCGGCCCGCCCCGTCACTGACCGGCCATGAATTTTCGACCCAGACGGATGCCTCAAATGGGCCTCAAACGCCCGGGCTGACCGGCACCCCTCGTATCCAGCCCAAATATGGGGCGGATATGGGGGCGCCCGGGCGCGTCCGCCACAACGGACCCGGCCCACGTTGGCCTACCCGACCCCACACATATTCGTCCACATCCGCTCGTCGGACCAAACCCTAGCCACTTCACACTCCTTTCCCCTCCATTCCCTCCGCCACCCGAGCTCACCTCCGGCGATTTTCATCCATCTCCGGCATGGCGGGCAGCGGATCTGACTCCGACCAGTCCGGATCCGTCGACTAGGGTGTCATCCCGTGAATAGCGGTTCGCATTGCACTCCGATGCTCTCGGGACGACAACGCCCGGCCGACGGACGGATCTATCCGGCGCAACTCCATTGTGTCAGCTCAACGGGCGCTTGGGTCCTTTGGGGCTGGATCATCACGGTCCTGACAGCCAAAAAAACTCTCCTTCCCCATCATCGGTCGGGCAGACTATGAGTCCTACCGGAAACGGGCAACCCACCGTGGGAAGGAGAGGATAAGGGCCGCCAAGACCTGTATCGCGGCGGAAATGGCGGCAGCAGAGCGGCGCCAACGGCCGCAGAGGAGGAAGCCATCCACGCCCGCATTGTGAAGAAACGATAGCGGAGGAACACGCACGCCCTTGCCCGAGAGTAGAATTGGGCGGTCCGTGTCATGGCCGAACTGCCACCGAAGGAGGAGAAGGAGGACAATGACGGCGAGGACAGCTCCGGCGACGAGCAGATCTGGCTTGACCCCTACTGCATCTTCAACTGGTACTACCGCTGCAAGGGCACCGGGAAGGGCAAGGGAAGCCGTGAATGATCTCCACCATAGCCAAACATGCCCAATTTTGGTAGTCCGATGGCATGTTTAGTGGTGTGATGTAGTAGGCGGACGATGTGTGTGCGTCAACATAGTTGCATGAGTTTGTGTGGATTTGAGATATGATAATTGAGGTGTCCGGATGTGGATTGCATTATTTGAGGCATGACCGGCAGTGTCCGCGGACGCCCCCGCGGGCGTTTGTGGGGCTGGATTTGCAAAGTCCGACTATAGATGCTCTGACAAAACTTGGTGATGTTGGTCTGAATGGCGTACCGGCGATACGATAATGACCTCACATTACGTTCTTAAATGATGTGCATGTCGTAGGGCACAATGTGCTTTTGTGCGCGAATGATTTATGCATTTGCTGTCAGAAGGTCTCCCTCTGCTCCTGCCTACGAAATTCACGGATACAAACAACCATGTATCGCACAACAGTTCATTCTTCATGGTTGAGTACCTGCCATCCTTCGTACTCTGAAAAAACGACATGGCGTCCGAAGTTCAGTCGGTTGCCATTATCGCCGTGCTGAATGTTCCTCTATACATGATGCTTCTGTTTAAGGATTGGGCTGACCGTTGAGAGTAGCTTCTCAAAGCCTAGCTCTATAATTGCTATTTAGTAGACTGTTATACGCCGGACCTGCTCTTGCAAAGCCGATATGAAGCACCGAAATGTGCATCAGATAATTGATCATTGCCACTCTGCATCATGTTTTTGTTGTGTTCCTGAACCCTATGGCAGGGCACCAAGTCGAATTCAGGAGAGCATCTCTCTGCTTCACATGTTCAGGTTTACCCATCGGCAACCAGTGACATACGTTTGGATTGAACTCATTTCCATGATTCTTCTTGCCAGCGATTGCATCCACCGAATGTTTCTTGGTGTCTTGCTTGGTCGTGGCATTCCCTTCCGCTTGGGAGACAACTTGTCCCCAAGCTGCTGCTGTGACCTGTGAGATGGTAGTTCTCGCATGTCTGCCATATTTTTTGCACTTCTGATTTTTCAAGGCTTCACCATTTTTGATTTGGAAATTTTTTTAGAACATCATTTGGTTTACATGGGTGGGCCTAATTTACGGGCCAGACCGCAGCCTAGCCCATGCGTGGCGCTGTCCTGGTTTCGACCTTACTCCATGTTGAGCCTTTCCATATATATTTTTGGATTGACCAATCTTGTTCTTCATGCCTATTTTTCATAAGGAATTATAAATTTGTTAGGGGTAACATAATTTAGGAAACCGCAAACTAGGCCTTAATCTGAAACTAAAAAAGAAGTTCTCCATTTTTAACGTCGTGGGGGAAATTCTTCAAGAGCATTTGTGATGCCACAAATTTTTTCTTGAAATAGAGGAACATCTGTTCATAGCAAAGATTTTTTGTACAAGCTAGTATGTTCAAAAACAGTTGTTCGAAAGATCAAACATTTTGCACGAAACAATTTTTCGAAAGATCAAACATTTTGCACGGCGGCTACAAATTCTTTCAGGAAAAAAAACATTTCCGAACAGTACATTGTATCATTTCCTAAAGAACTTCTTTTGTAAATTCTACGGCCCACCGTTCTCACAAGCTACGTACATAAACACTTCTAAAATAGTTTTAATTTATAATTTCCATTCTGATAAAAGAGTTGAAGTATTTTACATGCAATCTCAAGTCTCAACTATTCTCTCGACTTGCTTTCTTGCCTTTCTCGGGCCATTCACCTAGCCAATACTTAGATTCGGCTGTATCCAAACTTTCTTGGTTCATCCCAACATTATCTATTTGTCCGATTGTATCTAAGCAGACATTGGATACATCCGTTCGAGCGTTGACTAATTACGGATGGAGGAAGTATGTTTTAAAATTGTCGAAGAATTTCCCGTGCACTCTCGATTTGTTCTCGTATCATCTTATATTTGTTGCACCAGTGAATAGTTTATATGTTCATTTCTAAATTATTCTGCTCTCACAAATGAGTTACCAACATAAAATTATTAATCCATTTTCACTTTTTAACTTGTCCTTTTATTCCATTAGGTCTAGTTTTTTGAGAACACCATTTGATTTTGGTCTATATGAGTACTGCCTAATTTACAGGCCGGGCCTCAGCTAGCCCAGCGTGCTTGTTCCTTCTAGTTTTCCGGAACAGATGAACAGCATCGTCGCTTCGTCCTCCTGCCTGCCCCTCTCCCTCGCTCTCCGAGCTCGCTCGGGGTCCAGCCGCCGGTGAGGTGATGTTGCTCTCCACCATTGCGGCGCCGGACGTGTCGTCGCGTGCGGAGGCCGGCGTCCGCGGCATGTCATGGACCTCGATGGCGAGGCGCATCCCGTCGGGGCAGTACCTGCCGACGCTGCAGATGAAGTAGTAGACCTTGGCCTCGCTGAGCAGGATGGGGATATCACGGCCGCCGGAGGAGCGGTAGATGGGGTTTCTGGGGTCGCACCTATCGAACCCGCGCTCGTTCACCTCCACCACGTCCAGGTTCTTGTCCGGCGTGTAGAACACTGTGCACGATGACACGAAGCGAATCAGCCGGAGAAACCATGGGAGAAAAAGAAACGTTGATTCCTTGTGCGTGCGTACCGAGATAGTCTCCCTTGGAGAAGGGCCCGTGGCTCTTGGCCCAGTCAGAGTAGTTGCTGTGGGCCAGCCAGTTGATGTAGATCCTGTGCGTCGCCGTCGCCGGCGTCGCCGCGCACGCGGCCAGCGCCGCCGCCAGCAGCAGCGCGGCCACCACCGTCTGCCGGCAACCCATCACTCCCTCCTCCGAGTCAGAGAGCGGCCTCAGTGTCTGTTGTTGCTTGCTTCAAATGAAACGTGATGAGCGGAGTAGGGATGGGATGTGGCTGTGGCTGCTGTCTTATAATGAGTAAATTGCTCAAAGCCACCACATTTGTGGCTAGAGTACTCCAAAACCACCGCTTTTGCCAAAAATCATGAAAAACCATCGACTCCGGTGCAAGTGAGTAACAAATCACACTAAGTCGAAACTGAGACACGTCTAACAGTGGAACTGACGAGTTGGGCCCACATGTCAGGCTGATTTGGCGTGCCTAGCTGGATAATATGCTGAGGTAGCAAAGGGCCCACATGTCAGCCTCACACCTCCGTCTTCCTCCTCACATCTGCTCGGGGGCGCTCCTCGACGACTGGTGGCGGCGGACGCGGCCGTACCCAGCTGTCGCCGCACTGCCGGACTCCAGATCCGACCGGAATCAGTCTCCCGCCTCCAGATCCGCCCTCCGCCGTTGTTTCCCGTCCAAAACGGGCTCCAACCACCGCCGTAGGGCCCGGCATCGCCGCCGCCGATTGGACTCGAACCCCACCGCCGCAGGGACCCTGCATCGCCGTCGTTATCGATCCACTAGTGGCCGGCCATGACAGGAGCATCTGGCGGCG
The DNA here is from genome assembly GCF_018294505.1 of Triticum aestivum. NCBI lineage: Eukaryota > Viridiplantae > Streptophyta > Magnoliopsida > Poales > Poaceae > Triticum > Triticum aestivum. The sequence goes on from NC_057808.1 coordinate 472,901,675, forward strand.
AGGAGTCGCTCCGCCCGAGCCGCTCACCAGGGTCAAGCGGCTGGCCACGGTCGCGTCCGCCGCCTGGCCTTGAACCCACCGCCACAGGGCCCCTGCATCGCTACCGCCGCCGCCTGGCCTTGAACCCACCACCGCAGGGCCCCTGCATCGCCACCGCCGCTGATTCACCAGCTTCTCACGGTTGGGCATGGTCGCGTTCACCGCTGCCGACTGACCTCGACCCCGTGCGTGTTGGGCGCACGCGCACGGCAGCTCGGCCTTGTCGGAGCGGGCCGGGGCGCGGGCTCACGCCGGCTCGGCCTCGCCGGAGCAGGCAGGGGGGCGGGCGCGCGGCGAGGAGCAGGCAGGGGGAGGGAGCGCGCGCGACGAGGAGCAGGCAGTGGGCGGGCATGCGGCAGCTCGGCCTCGCCGGAGCAGGCAGGGGGCGGGCGCACAGGGGCTAGGCCTCGCTGGAGCAGGCAGGGAGCGGGCGCATAGGGGCTAGGCCTCGTCGGAGTTGACTGGGGTGCAGGCAGGGGGCGGGCATGTGGCAGGAAGGACATGAGAGAGAGAGGAGATAAGAGTTGTGGCAGACAAGTGGGACCCATGTCCACCTCAGCAGGTCAAACATTGACTAGAACTAGTCTTTGCCACATTAGCCTAGACATGCGGGTCCCACCTGTCAGTTTTGCTATTAACGCGGGTTAGTTTTGAATCAGTGGGATTTGTTACTCACTTGCCACAGAAGTGGTGGTTTTTTGTGATTTTTGGCAAAAGCGGTAGTTTTGCAGTACCCTAGCCACAAATGTGGTGGCTTTCAGCAATTTACTCAATATATGGCGATGCCTCCACCGTTTGATTGATTTAATACAGGGCCTGCTGGCGCACCGCTTGTTGGCGTGCTCTGTTGCGCCCGTGTAATATTAGAGCTTATCCGATCCCTCAAACGCCCGCGTTCGCGTCCGCAGACAATGATCGGTCACGCCTCAAAAAATGCATTCCACATCTGGATAACTTAAATTAGAAATCTCAAATCCATATTATTATTTGCAACACACCAACGTGGCCATGTCCGGCGGTTGGCTGCACTTCTCAGAGTGTCGGTCTGGTCGCTGACAAGGTAGAGTAGGGCATGGGACACGAGCCGGCTCACAGGACTCAATGCGCCGCCGTCTCCCATGCCCTACTCTTCCTCTTCGGAACCCAGAACCCGTTGGGTGCCGGTGGACGTCAGATCGATGACGGATCCGTCCTGGGACGAGCCGTCGACGTCCACCACGATGCGGTTGTGGCGCCTAGACTGATGCGCCATACAGGGCGCCGAAGAATGCGACTCCGCCTCACCGATGTCCACCGCCGCGAGGGCTGCCGCCGCCTCCCGCACCCGGTGGCTTGCACGGCGGGCACACCGTGCCATGTTATTGTCGGATGAGGCCCATGGTGCGTCCCGATGCTCGGCGCACCAACGAAGGGGTTGCGCGTCCGCCAGCGCGTTCGGATGCCAAACGGACCGCACGGGCTCCGGTGAGGTAGCTACGGTTGGCCTAGCGCCGGATCCATGCGTCATTTGGGCGGACGCAATGGATTCCCGATGGAAGGAGTCCGAGCATCGCCACGGGCCACCTCCCAGGCGCGACGGAGCGCAAGCCGGAGGACCATCTCCTCCTCAGGGCCGCATGGGATGAGCTCGGGGTCGACGAATCTGGAGGTGAAGGACTCGGATCCGCTGCCCGCCATGCCGGAGACGAGCTTGGGTGGCAGAGGGGAGTGGAGTGAAGTGGCTAGGGTTTGATACGGTGAGCGGATGGAAAGGAATATATGTGGGGTCGGGTGGGCCAGTGTGGGCCGGGTCCGACGTGGCGGGCATGGATATAAGGGGTGCCAGTCAGCCCGGGTGTTTGAGGGCCGTCTGGGTAAAAAATCATGACCGGACAATGACCGGACGGTCCGTTCGAACATATGAGGCGGGTTTGAGACGTCTGGCTGTAGATGCTCTCATGCAAGTGATAGGCTTTGTATCACAATGGTTGATTGCACTATATAATGACTAATGACTGACATTCGTTAGCTCGTCGTAAATTCTAAGTATATACTACTCTCTCCGTTTGTAAATATAAGCCATTTTAAAGATTTTAATATAGACAACATACAGATATATATAGATATATTTTAAAATATAAATTCATTCTTTTACCTTCATATATTGTTTATATTAAAATCTTTAAAAGTTCTTATATTTAAGCACGAAGGGAGTATATGTCAACATTGCAACATATGTTTGAGATATGGAGAGCCGGGATTTAGTTTCTTATCCATCTCTAATTATTATAGAAGAATTATCCTCATACTAAGGGAATCCCAACGTCTATCCACAAATTTTCTCTCGCATCCGTCCGTGAACAGGGGGACCAGTCCGCGGACAAGGATGCAGGAGGCGGCCATACAACGCTGCATGCATACATTTCAGCTACTTTTTAAACTAATCGGACGAAATATGTGCAAACACGGCGGATTTCGTATAGACCGGACAACATTAATGCAAACACGACATCTTTTCATTAGATTTCGAACATTTAGAAGAAGAAAAAATCCATTCCGACCCGACCCTAAACCTATTATACGGTGGCGTCCGACGTCCAAGCTCTTGTCGTCTTCCATGTGTTGTCTCCATGAACACCGACGATAAGGCCAATGAAGTGAAGATGCGGTCTCCGGTAAGGAAGAGCAGAACACGAAAGACGGGCCAGTCCACATGGGATACAAGGCCATGCCGCCTCCCGTTCCCTACTCATCCTCGGAGGAATCCTCACCTTAGCCGGCCTTGGTGGACGTGAGGTCCACGATGGAAAAGGTGGCGCCCGCGCTGTCGTCATCCCACTGGGCCGCTTGATAGTTCGTCCACGGCGCGTAGGAGGCGCAGCTGGCGTTGTTCTCGTCCGCGATCACCTCCAGCTGCATTTCCGCGGCGGCCATTTCCTGACGAGCGGCGGCTTGAGCGCAGATGGCCTCGGAGATCGCATGCTGCTCCGCGACGAAGTTGGGGTTCGCCTCGGCCATGGCTGCCATGACCGCCTCGCTCGTGCGCTCGCCGTCGATTTGGCCCTCCGCCAGCCGGTGCTGCTCTAGGAGGAACATGTTGTACCGCTATTCCTCCTGTGCCTGTTGGAACGCCGACATAGGCACCGGCGCAGGCTGCTCCTCCACCATCGGTGTTGTAGGAGAAACAAAGCATAGCACTTGCAACAAGCACATGGTTGAGCAACACGTAAAAGAGACAAATTAAGAATAGGCTCAACCAAAATGATGTGTGTGAGTCATGGCAAAGCACTTGAGAAGACTAATATGAGGTTGAGCATTAAGCATCAATATAGTCTTGAAAAAAGAGATACAAAGTGCAATACATGTCCTCCCCCCCCCACACACAACTAGCAAATGGATTCACAAGCTCACTAATATGTGAATTAACAAGAAAGCTTGTGACAAACCAAGGCGAAGATAGAAAATTAGCCTTGTCAAGAGGAGAGATACCAATTGAAATGGCAAAAGCCTCATCAAGACAAGCATGAGGAAAACAAACTTCACCACAAATGAGCGCATGATACGTCTCCAACGTATCTATAATTTTTTATTGTTCCATACAGTTATATTATCATTCTTGATGTTTCATATTCATTTTATAGCAACTTTATATCATTTTTTGGGACTAACCTATTGACATAGTGCCCAGTGCCAATTGCTATTTTTTGGTTGTTTTTACTTCACAGAATATCCATATCAAACGGAGTCCAAATGCAGCGAAAGTTTTTGGAGTTTTTTTTCTGTGCAGAAGACAACTTGGGAGCCAAGGAAGTGCAAGAGGGTGAAAGAACATGCGGTGCCCCCATGTTTGGTTTTGGTAATTGATGACAATCTCTATGGACTAATGGTTGCCTTGAGTTATATTTGAAGGATTTGTCCATAGGCATTTCTTGAAGTTCATGTGTTGGTTTCAAGGAGTTTCTGTGGTGACCAAGGTGTTATTAAGGAATTATCCAAAGATTGGTCATGTGAGAGTTGAGCTTATTGCAAGCATGTCTTGGAGAATAAGATTGTGTGATCATTCATGTATATCTTCAAGACATCATCCAAATGAAGAGAGTTGAAAAGATTCATGTTTGATCAAGACTAAGTCAAGAGTGAATCAACTTGATCAACTCACAAAGCGTAGAAGATGTACCGAGAGGGATCAAGCGATCCCATGGTGTGGTGAGCATTGTCAATTACGCTTTGTGTACTAACCCATGATCTTCGTGAGAGTTCTTTGTGGGGTTAGGTTGCGGTGTGCAAGTTCAAGTGAAGCATCATGAAGAGATCAAATGCTTGAAGCTTGCCGTCCATTGTGGTGACAATGGACTTGTGAAGATGTTGCGGTGTGCAAGTTCAAGTGAAGCATCATGAAGAGATCAAATGCTTGAAGCTTGCCGTCCATTATGGTGACAATGGACTTGTGAAGATGTGCGGAAGAGTGGCTCACCCATAGTGGAGCATGGGGGAGCAATCAACTAGTCTTCATCGAGCCAACGCAACCAAGAAAGGTGGTCCAACTTGAGGGAGTCAAGATCGTCATTATCTAGCTCAAGTGGACCATGTGCAAGACAAAGGTTTGCTCTTGATAGGTTTTCTATTTTACCGGTCTCATGATGGTAGGTGGGAGACCGGGTTATAGGATCGATTGCCGTACTATCAAGGGGGGCTCTCGATGAGTAGCTTGATCGTATCATTCATAGAGAGCTCAAACCATTGCATCCTTGCATCATCTTTATTGGTTCTTGTTTGGTTCTTCTCTTTGTGAGTTTAGGAGCTTATGGTCATCTTGATGACAAGCTCGAGTTCATCGAAAACGGAGTTCACTCGCATCTTCTATGATGTTTTCGATGTTGGAGGTTATGCCGGTTATTCTCGGTTGGAGGTTTCACTCGTCTATTTGTTGGCATACCTCCCCTGCCTCTTCTTACTATAACCAGCCGCTGTTTTGATGCTACTCGTCTTCCTCTATCCAACAAGCTTGAGTTTGCTCAATTCGGAGCTCATATGCAGAAGTTATGGCAGTTTTGGTTTCCTAGCGGTAGTACCGCGGGCCGGAGCGGTAGTACCGCTTGGGTGCTACAAGCGGTAGTACCGCTGGTAGCCCCCAGCCGTAGTACCGCTGCGGTCTCGTGCTAGTACCGCCTCGATTCGAGGGGTCTTTTTTTCGTGTCGGGTTTTACGGTACTGGCCACGGCAGTGGGGGCCGTTGTACCGCTTGTATGCGGTAGTACCGCCCTGCCACCGCGGTAGTACCGCTCTGGGCCCAGCGGCAGTACCGCGAGGGGGAGCGGTAGTACCGCTTATAGGGGCAAGCGGTAGTACCGCTGGCCAAGCGGTAGTACCGCTCTCTGCCGGGCTGAAGTGGGGGTAACTGTTGGATTGTTCCCCCCACTATATAAGGGGGTCTTCTTCCCCATTCTACTTTATCTTTTGAGCTCGTGTTCTTCCCCCATTGTTGACCTTCTTCGAGCTTGCTAACTCTCAATCCCTCCATGGATTCTTGCTAGTTTTTGAGGGAAAAGAGAGAGGAGATCTAGATCCACATTTCCACCAATCACTTTCTCCTCTATGTGAGGGGAACCCATTGGATCTAGATCTTGGAGTTCTTGGTGTTCTCCTTCTTGTTCTTCCTCTCATTTTCCTCCCTAGCATTAGTTTCTTCGGTGGGATTTGAGAGAGAAGGACTTGGGCACTCCGTGTGCCCTTGCCATTGCATTTGGTGCATCGGTTTGAGTTCTCCACGGTGATACGTGGAAGTTACAAGTTGAGAAGCTTATTACTCTTGGGTGCTTGGTACCCTTGAGCTTGTTCCTCTTGGGTGCTTGGGCGCCCTAGACGGTTGGTGGTGTTCGGAGCTCAATCATTTTGGTGTAAAGCTCCGGGCAAGCGTCGGGGTCTCCAATTAGGTTGTGGAGATCGCCCCGAGCAATTTGACGGGTTCCGGTGACCGCCCCCAAGGGTTGCCAAAGTGTACGGGTTCGGTGACCACCCCCAAGGGTTGCCATTTGTACGGGTTCGGTGACCGCCATCAGGGTCCCTTAGTGGAATCACGGCATCTTGCATTGTGCGAGGGCGTGAGGAGATTACGGTGGCCCTAGTGGCTTCTTGGGGAGCATTGTGCCTCCACACCGCTCCAAACGGAGATTAGCATCCGCAAGGGTGTGAACTTCGGGATACATCATCGTCTCCGCGTGCCTCGGTTATCTCTTACCTGAGCCCTTTACTTATGCACTTTACTTTGTGATAGCCATATTGTTTCTTGTTATATATCTTGCTATCACCTAGTTGTTTATCTTGCTTAGCATAAGTTGTTGGTGCACATAGGTGAGCCTAGTTGTTGTAGGTTTTTTGCTTGACAAATTAACCGCTAGGTTTATTCCGCATTTGTTCAAGCCTAAACCGTAATTATTTTAAAGCGCCTATTCACCCCCCTCTAGGCGACATCCACGATCTTTCAGAGGGGAGGCCCGTGGGGCCCACAAGGCACCAGGGGCCCAGGGCGTGCCAGAGGCCCCAGGCGCGCCCTGGTGGGTAGTGGAGCCCATGGTAGTCCTTTCCACCGCCTCTCAGCTCTATAGATACCAAAATATTCCAGAAACCCTAGGGGAGTCGATGAAACAAAATTCCAGCCGCCGCAAGTTCTAGAACCACAAGATCCATTCTAGAGCCCTATTCTGGCACCTTGCCGGAGGGGAACACGATCATGGAGGGGTTCATCATCCTCATTGGTGCTCATTCGATGATGCGTGAGTAGTTTATCACAGACCTATGGGTCCGTAGGCAGTAGCTAGATGGCTTCTTCTCTCTTTTTGATTCTCATTACAATGTTCTCCTTGATGTTCTTGGGGATCTATTTGATGTAATGACTTTTTGCGGTGCGTTTGTTGGGATCCGATGAAATTGCGAGTTTATGATCAGTTCTATCTATGAATATTATTTAAGTCTTCTTTGATCTCTTATATGCATGATTATTATAGCCTCGTATTTCTTCTTAGAAACTTTGGTTTGGTTTGGCCAACTAGATTGATTTTTCTTGCAATGGGAAGAGGTGCTTTGTGATGGGTTCGATCTTGCGGTGTCCTCACCCGGTGACAGAAGGGGTAGCAAGGCACGCATGTATCGTTGCTATTAAGGATAAAAATATGGGGTCTATTCCTACATGAATAGATCTTGTCTACATCATGTCATCGTTCTTATTGCATTACTCCGTTTCTTCATGAACTTAATACACTAGATGCATGCTGGATAGCGGTCGATGTGTGGAGTAATAGTAGTAGATGCAGGCGGAAGTCGGTCTACTAATCTAGGACGTGATGCCTATATATTGATCATTGCCTGGATATCGTCATAATTATTTGAGGTTCTATCAATTGCCCAACAATAATTTGTTTACCCACCGTGTGCTATTTATTGAGAGAAGCCACTAGTGAAATCTACGGCCCCCGGGTCTATTCTTTATCATATTTGCATGCGATGGGCTTGGGGATGCCCATGGCACCCCAAGTTAGTATTCGAAGAGAACCAAGCAACTAAGCTTGGGGATGCCCCGGAAGGCATCTCCTCTTTCTTCTAACAATCATTGGTAATTTTACTTGGAGCTATATTTTTATTCGTGACATATTATGAGTTTTGCTTGGAGCATGTTGTGTTATATGAGTCTTTGCTTGTTTTGCTTTTTAGTTTGTCACAATCATCCTTGCTGGATACTGCTACTTCTTGAACTTGTGTTGGTTTTTTCCTTAAAGAGAAAAGGGTGATGCAGCAAAGTAGAGATAAGTATTTCCCCCAGTTAAGAACCAATGTATCAATCCAGAAGAAGAAGAACGCACAAACAATCAAACACTTGCACCCAATGCGATAAAGGGGTTGTCAATCCCTTCACGGTCACTCGCAAAAGTAAGATCGGATAGAGATAGATAAAAAAACTAAACAAAAGATAAAATATTTTCAATTTTTGGTTTATAGATCTGAAAGTAAAAGATTGCAAAATAGTAGATCAGAAACTAATATGATGGAAAATAGACCCGGGGGCCATAGGTTTCACTAGAGGCTTCTCTCTTGAAGGCAAATAATACGGTGGGTGAACTGTTGGGAATCGTTGCATGGAAAACAAAACAAAAAAATTTACGCACACGCAATGATCTATCCATGGAGATGCATAGCAACGAGGGGGAGAGTATGTCTACGTACCCTCGTAGACCGTAAGCGGAAGCGTTTCTCAACGCGGTTGATGTAGTCGAACTTCTTCGCGCTTCAACCGATCAAGTACCGAACACACGTCACCTCCACGTTCTGCACACGTTCAGCTCGGTGACGTCCCTCGCCTTCTTGATCCAGCAAGACGTCGAGGTAGTAGATGAGTTCCGTCAGCACGACGGCGTGGTGACGGTGATGGTGAAGTTATCCTCACAGAGCTTCGCCTAAGCACTATAAAAATATGACCGGGGTGTAAACGGTGGAGGGGGCGCCGCACACGGCTAAACAATTGTCTGGGGTGTGCTAGCCCCCCCCCTCATATATATAGATGGGAGGGGGAGGGGAGAGGCCAGGAGGCATCCCAAGTAGGACCGACTCCTACTTGAGCTCCTCCCAAGCCGCGCGCCCCTGCCATATATATCGGAAGGGGAAGGAAAGAGGGGGAAGGGGGGGGAGGGGGGGGGGGAGGAAAGGACATTTCCTCTGCAAACGGGCGCATACCCCCGCACCGCGCTGGGCCGGCCCATTTCCCTCTTTTTCTTTCCTGTTAAAAAGCTGCAGCAAAAATCTTATTTCAGATGTGAGGGCTCAAACTCGCAATCTCTCCGTTGAAACAACAGCTCACTAACCAACAGACCACCGTACCAATTGTGTAAATTTACTTATTTTGGTTCTTTTATTTACGTAGGCTGCGAGAGCCCACCAAATCAGCTTTCACTGCTCGCTGATTTCTGGGCGTTTTTTTATTTTTTTCTGGTTCCTTTTTTCTTTTTCTTTTCTCATTTTCCTTTTTTTATTTTCTTAAAAATGCGAACTTTTCAAAATTCGTGATTTTTTTAAATTGAATGAACTTTTTTTAAAATTCGATGAAAATTCTCAAATTCCATGATTTTTTTAAAACGTGAACAATTATTGAGAACATGAACAAAAATTTATATATGACTAGCGATTTTCAAATATACACTGAACATTTTTTCGGTGTACGATGAACAATTTTTAACTACACAGCGAACATTTTTGTGATATACATTGAAATAATTTAAAACATATTTATACATTTTTTATATAAGATGAACAAATTTTATACATTGAACATTTTTGTAATATAATCTGAACAATTTTTAACTACACATTGAACAATTTTGTGATATGCGCTGAAAAACCATTTAAATACCCATTGAACATTTTTTGATGTACAGTGAACAATTTAAAATTGTGAACAAAATTTGAAAAAGTGAATAAATTTGAAAGCTATGAACACGTTTTGAAGTCACGAACAAAAAATGGAAAATACATTTTTTTTAAAAATTCGATGAACTTTTTTCAAATTTGATGAACTTTTTCTAGATTTCGATGAACTTTTTTTTTCAAATTTGATGAACTTTTTCCAGCTTCGATGAACTTTTTTTTAAAATTCGATGAACTTTTTTCAAATTCGCTGAACTTTTTTTAAATTCGAATGAACTTTTTTGATATTGATGGACTATTTTTCAAAATTAATGAACTTTTTTGAAATTTGTGAACTTTTTTAAAATCAATGATTTTTTTAGTTCGTTAACCTTTTCAATTCGTGATTTATTTTGAAATCTGTGAACTTTCAAATTTCTTCCAAAAAAATTACGTTTTCCCAAATCTGTGCGCAATTAATAGCGCGACTTTAATTATTCTTAACTCTTTCGCGCTGAAAATATCCATGATCGATTGGTTGCCCTAGTGGTTTAGCGACTATAACAGGTACTGGACGTCCCGTGGTCGAATCCTCACGGGAGCAACCTTTTTAGGGGATTTTTGTGTGGTATAAATAAGGCTTGTCGTGGGCCGGCCCAGCAGGTGCGGCTGTGAGCGCTAGCTTCGTGAACCGGAGGAAAGGGGAATCGTATTCCCTTTCTTTCCTTTCCTCCTTCCCCTTTCCTTCTCCACCTTGGCCGGCTCATACGGGGGGCGCACCAGCCCCTTGTGGTTGGTGCGTTTCCCCTCTTGGCCCATAAGGCCCATATTCTTTGCCGGGGGTGCCCAGAACCCCTTCCGGTGATCCGATATGTATCTCGTACCCTCCAGAACACTTCCGGTGTCCGAATACCATCATCCTACATATCAATCTTTACCTCTTGGCTATTTCGAGACTCCTCGTCATGTCCGTGATCTCATCCGGGACTCCAAACAACATTCGGTCACCAAACACATAACTCATATAATACTATATCGTCATCGAACGTTAAGCGTGCGGACCCTACGGGTTTGAGAACTATGCAGACATGACCGAGACACCTATCCGGTCAATAACCAATAGCGGAACCTGGATGCCCATATTGGCTCCTACATATTCTATGAAGATCTTTATCGGTCGAACTGTTATGAGAGCATACGTAATTCCCTTTGTCCATCGGTATGTTACTTGCCCGAGATTCGATCGTTGGTATCTTCATACCTAGTTCAATCTCGTTACCGGCAAGTCTCTTTACTCGTTCCGTAATACATCACCTTGTGACTAACTCCTTAGTCGTTTTCTTGCAAGCTTATGATGTGTATTACCGAGAGGGCCCAGAGATACCTCTCCGATACTCGGAGTGACAAATCCTAATCTCGATCTATGCCAACTCAACAAACACCTTCGGAGATACCTGTAGAGCATCTTTATAATCACCCAGTTACGTTGTGACATTTGATAGCACACAAGGTATTCCTCCGGTATCCGGGAGTTGCATAATATCATAGTCGAAGGGATATGTATTTGACATGAAGAAAGCAATAGCAATAAAACTGAACGATCATAATGCGAAGCTAATGGATGGGTGTTGTCCATCACATCATTCCCCTAATGATGTGATCCTGTTATAAAATGACAACTCATGTCCATGGTTAGGAAACCTTAATCATCTTTGATCAACGAGCTAATCAAGTAAAGGCTCACTAGGGGCATGGTGCTTCTTTATGTATTCACACATGTATTTAGGTTTCCGAACAATACAATTCTAGCATGAATAATGAACCTTATCACGAATAAGGAAATATAAAATAACAACTTTATAATGTCCTCTAGGGCATATTTCCTTCATGAACAAATTACTATCGAGCAATTGATAGAAAAGCGCAAAGTTATGACAATATCCAAGCCAATGATTATGTAATATAGGCATCACGTCCGTGTCAAGTAGACCGACTCCTGCCTGCATCTACTACTATTACTCCACACATCGACCGACTCCTGCCTGCATCTAGAGTATTAAGTTCATGAAGAATAGAGTAACGCTTTAAGTAAGATGACATGATGTATAGGAATAAACTCAAGCAATATGATGTAAACCCCATCTTTTTATCCTCGATGGCCACAATACAATACGTGCCTCGCTACCCCTACTTTGTCACTGGGTGAGGACACCGCAAGATTGAACCCAAAGCTAAGCATTTCTCCCATTGCAAGAAAAACCAATCTAGTTGGCCAAACCAAACCGATAGTTCGAAGAGAATTACAAAGATATAAAATCATGCATATAAGAATTCAGAGAAGATTCAAATAATATTCATAGATAAGCTGATCATAAATCCATAATTCATCGGATCTCGACAAACATACCACAAAAGAAGATTACATCGGATAGATCTCCAAGAACATCCAGGAGAACATGGTATTGAGAATCAAAGAGAGAGAAGAAGCCATCTAGCTACAAGCTATGAACCCATAGGTCTGAGGTAAACTATTCACGCTTCATCGGAAGGGCAATAGAGTTGATGTAGATGCCCTCCGTGATCGAATATCCCTCCAGCAGGATGCCGGAAAAGGCCCCAAGATGGGATCTGATGGGAACAGAAGGTTGCGGTGGAAAAGTGTTTTTGTCGATGCTTCTGGTGGGTTTGGGAATATATGTGAATATATAGTAGGCAGAACTAGGTCACGGGAGTCACGAGGGGCCCACAAGGTAGGGGCGCCCCCTCCACCCTTGTCGCCGCCTCTGGCTCTTCTGACTTGAACTCCAAGTATCCTGAGTGTCTTATGGTCCAAGAAAAATCATCGCGAAAGTTTTATTCGTTTGGACTCCGTTTGGTATTCCTTTTCTGCGAAGCTGAAAAACAAGGAAAAAACAGAAACTGGCACTGGGCTCTAGGTTAATAGGTTAGTACCAAAAACAATATAAAATAACATATTAATGCATATAAAACATCCAAAACAGATAACATAATAGCATGGAACAATAAAAAATATAGATACGCTGGAGACGTATCAAGCATCCCCAAGCTTAATTCCTGCTCGTCCTCGAGGAGGTAAGTGATAAAAACAGAATTTTTGATGTGGAATGCTACCTAACATATTTACCCATGTAATTTTCTTTATTGTGACCTGAATGTTCAGATCCATAAGATTCAAAACAAAAGTTTAATATTGACATAAAAACGATAATACTTCAAGCATACTAACAAAGCAATCATGTGTTCTCAAAATAACATGGCCAAAGAAAGCTTATCCCTACAAAATCATATAGTCTGGCTATACTCCATCTTCATCCCACAAAATATTTAAATCATGCACAACCCACATGACAAGCCAAGCAATTGTTTCATACTTTTGATGTTCTCAACCTTTTTCAACTTTCACGCAATACATGAGCGTGAGCCATGGACATAGCACTATAGGTGGAATAGAATATGGTGGTTGTGGAGAAGAAAAAAAGAAGGAGATAGTCTCACATCAACTAGGCGTATCAACGGGCTATGGAGATGCCCATCAATAGATATCAATGTGAGTGAGTAGGGATTGCCATGCAACAGATGCATTAGAGCTATAAGTTTATGAAAGCTCAAAAAGAAACTAAGTGGGTGTGCATCCAACTTGCTTGCTCATGAAGACCTAGGGCAATTTGAGGAAGCCCATCGTTGGAATATACAAGCCAAGTTCTATAATGAAAAATTCCCACTAGTATATGAAAGTGACAACATGGGAGACTCTCTATCATGAAGATCATGGTGCTACTTTGAAGCACAAGTGTGGAAAAAGGATAGTAACATTGCCCCTTCTTTCTTTTCTCTCATTTTTTTGTTTGGCTTCTTTGGCCTCTTTTTGTTGTTCGCTTCTTTGGCCTCTTTTATTTTTTCCTCACATGGGACAATGCTCTAATAATGAAGATCATCACACTTTTATTTACTTACAACTCAAGAATTACAACTCGATACTTAGAACAGAATATGAATCTATATGAATGCCTCCGGCGGTGTACCGGGATGTGCAATGACTCAAGAGCGACATGTATAAAAAATGATGAAAGGTGGCTTTGCCACAAATACGATGTCAACTACATGATCATGCAAAGCAATATGACAATGATGAAGCGTGTCATAATAAACGGAACTGTGGAAAGTTGCATGGCAATATATCTCGGAATGGCTAATAGGTAGGTATGGTGGCTGTTTTGAGGAAGGTATATGGTGGGTGTATGGTACCGGCGAAAGTTGTGCGGTACTAGAGAGGCTAGCAATGGTGGAAGGGTGAGAGTGCGTATAATCCATGGACTCAACATTAGTCATAAAGAACTCACATACTTATTGCAAAAATCTATTAGTCATTGAAACAAAGTACTACACGCATGCTCCTAGGGGGATAGATTGGTAGGAAAAAACCATCGCTCATCCCGACGCCACTCATAAGGAAGACAATCAAAAAATACCTAATGCTCCAACTTCGTTACATAACGGTTCACCATACGCGCATGCTACAGGAATCACAAACTTTAACACAAGTATTTCTACAATCCATAATTACTCACTAGCATGACTCTAATATTATCACCCTCATATCTCAAAACAATCATAAGGAATCAAACTTCTCATAGTATTCAATGCACTTTATATGATTTTTTTATATTATATCCCTCTTGGATGTCTATCATATTAGGACTAAATTCATAACCAAAGAAAATTGCCATGCTATTTAGAAAGACTCTCAAAATAATATAAGTGAAGCATGAGAGTTCAACAATTTCTATAAAATAAAACCACCACCGTGCTCTAAAAAGATATAAGTAAAGCACTAGAGCAAAATTGCCTAGCTCAAAAGATATAAGTGAAGCACATAGAGTATTCTAACAAATCACGAATCATGCGTGTCCCTCTCAAAAGGTGTGTACAGCAAGGATGATTGTGGAAAAATAAAAAGCAAAGACTCATATCATATAAGACGCTCAAAGGAAAACACATATCATGTGGTGAATAAAAATATAGCCTCAAGTAAAGTTACCGATAGACGAAAACGAAAGAGGGGATGCCTTCTGGGGCATCCCCAAGCTTAGGCTCTTGGTTGTCCTTGAATTTTACCGTGGGGTGCCTTGGGCATCCCCAAGCTTAGGCTCTTGCCACTCCTTATTCCATAGTCCATCAAATCCTTACCCAAAACTAGAAAACTTCACAACACAAAACTCAACAGAAAATCTCATGAGATCCGTTAGTATAAGAAAATAAATCACCACTTATGGTACTGTTGTGAACTCATTCTTTATTTAAATTGGTGTCATATCTACTGTATTACAACTTATACATGGTTCATACCCCCTGATACTACCCATAGATTCATCAAAATAAGCAAACAACACTTGGAAAACAGAATCTGTCAAAAACAGAGCAGTCTGTAGTAATCTGTAACTCTCGAATACTTCTATAACTCCAAAAATTGTGAATAATCAGGACAACAGATGCAATTTGTATCTTAACCTTCTTCAAAAATAATCAGTATTTTTATCACGCTTATGTGATTTTTAATAATTCTGAGACTGGGCTCAAAAGTTTCTGTTTTTCAGCAAGATCAAATCAACTATCACCGTAAGCTATCCCAAAGGTCTTACTTGGCAAAAACACTAATTAAACACAAAAACACATCTAACCAGAGGCTAGATGAATTATTTATTGCAAAACAGAACCTAAAAAGCTAGAAAATAAAATAAAATTGGGTTGCCTCCCAACAAGCGCTTTTCTTTAAAGCCTTTTAGCTAGGCATTGAGGTTTAAATGATGCTCACATGAAAGATAGCAATTGAAAAACAAAGAGAGCATCGTAAAACATGTGACAAACAAGTTTAAGTCTAACATGCTTCCTATGCATAGGGATTTTATAAGCAAACAAATTATCAAGACAAACAAAAACTACCATATGCAAGGAAGAAGAAAGAAACAATAACAATCTCAACATGACAAAAGGTAATTTTGTAACATGAAAATTTCTACAACCATATTTTCCTCTCTCATAATAATTACATTTGGGATCATATTCAAATTCAACAATATAACTATCACAAAAAATATTCTCTTCATGATCCACATGCATGCAAAGTTGACACTCTTCCAAAATAGTGGGATTATCATCAAATAAAATCATGACCTCTCCAAGCCCACTTTCAATATTATCGCAAACATATTCATCATGAGGCTTAAATAAATTTTCAAGATCATAAGAAGAATCACCCCAATCATGATCATTGCAACAAATAGTAGACATAGCAAAATTAGCATCCCCAATCTTAGGGTTTTGCATATCATTAACACAATTGCCATTAATAGAATTTATAATAACATCATTCAATCATGCTTTTCATTCAAGGAGCTACGTGAATCACTTTATAATTTTCTTCTTTCAACACTTCATCACAATTTTCAGATTCACGAATTTCAAACAAAACATCATAAAGATAATCTAGTGCACTCAACTCACTAGCAATTGGTTCATCATAGTTGGATCTTTTAAAAAGATTAGCAAGTGGATGAGGATCCATAAACTCCTTGCTCCTGAATTTCAATAAACACACAATTATACAAAGCAAAGGAGCAAACAAACCAAGTAAGACATAAGGGCGAACGAAAAGACGAACGGAAGAAGGGTGAATGAAAAAGGCAAATCTTTTAAAAAATCGTTTGAAAAGTGGCGGAGAGGAAAACGAGAGGCAAATGGCGAATAATGTAATGCAAGAGATGGGAGTTTTATGATGGGTACTTGGTATGTCTTGACTTGGCGTAGATCTCCCCGGCAACGGCGCCAGAAATTCTTCCTGCTACTTCTTGAGCTTGCGTTGCTTTTTCCCTTGAAGAGGAAAGGGTGATGCAGCAAAGTAAAGATAAGTATTTCCCTCAGTTAAGAACCAAAGTATCATTCCAGTAGGAGAATAACGCACAAATCACCAATACCTGCACAAAAAATCAAACACTTGTACCCAACGCGATAAAGGTGTTGTCAATCCCTTCACAGTCACTTGCAAAAGTGAGATCTGATAGAGATAGATAAATAAAATAAACAAAAGAAAAAATATTTCTGGATTTTTGGTTTATAGATCTGAAAGTAAAAGATTAAAAAATAGTAGATCAGAAACTAATATGATGGAAAATAGACCCGGGGCCATAGGTTTCACTAGAGGCTTCTCTCTTGAAGGCAAATAATATGATGGGTGAATGAATTACTATCGAGTAATTGATAGAAAAGCGCAAATTTATGACGATATCCAAGGCAATGATTATCTAATATAGGCATCACGTCCGTGTCAAGTAGACCGATTCCTGCCTGCATCTACTACTATTACTCCACACATCGACCGACTCCTGCCTGTATCTAGAGTATTAAGTTCATGAAGAGCAGAGTAACGCTTTAAGTAAGATGACATGATGTAGAGGAATAAACTCAAGCAATATGATGTAAACCCCATATTTTTATCCTCGATGGCAACAATACAATACGTGCCTCGCCACCCCTACTTTGTCACTGGGTGAGGACACCGCAAGATTGAACCCAAAGCTAAGCATTTCTCCCATTGCAAGAAAAACCAATCTAGTTGGCCAAACCAAACCGATAGTTCGAAGAGAATTACAAAGATATAAAACCATGCATATAAGAATGTGACAGCCTGGTTTTTGCCCTCCTTTATTTGCCTGATTTTCATTTGGATTGATTTTGAAATTTGGAAGTTTTTGAATCTTTTCATATGGACTTAAACACTTGGGTACCCTTGGCTTTCACCCAAGTGCCTCATTTCCCTCTCCAACCATCATTCCCTCTCTGGTTCTACCCAAAATTATATTTGGAATATTTTTCTTTAATGAAAAATATCCATTTCCCTCTCTAAAACCCTAACTAGCTCAATGTGCTCCAAAGCAACCCCAAATTTTCTAGCCCACAAAAATCTGACAAAATTCACAAATATTCTTTGAACCCTAGGGCACCTTCCTGAGCAAAAATATTGCATAACTTTTTGGAATATTTTTGCTACAGAAAATATTTTCTGTTCTCGACAGAAATGGTGGTTTCTACAGCAACTAGCATTTTACTTGCTCCAATGTGGCTGATTTTTCTTGTGCATCATCACCTTAGTAGATGATTACTAACCTTCAAAGCTCAGCTCCCAACTCCCAGCTGTTTGACCTCAGTAACCTCTCAAAGTTACTGATCAGAAACTTACTTGGCTTGTGAAATCTTTTCTACTGCGTCTGGGTCCAAACCAAAGCGTGGTAATCTTAAAAACTACCACGAACAACAAGCCAGACATGAACTTTGGACGTAGGTCTACCTGAGGGCAAAGTTCATGTGGTGACCATGCGTGTACATGATGCCAGCCTGCGTGTCGACGCGTCTAAGTGCCGCCGAGCGTTCTGTTTCGCGCATGCTCGCTTCCCCGACTGCCAAAGCGTGCCAAACCTCGCCACCATCTTCGTCCAAACCCCCTTAACTCTCCCCTGGCACTCGCCGACGCTGGAGCTCACCGCAACAAGCACGGGCGCGGTCCGGCCAACGCAACAGTGCGCTCTGCACTGTGCTCGTCGCCTTCCTCTCGATCCTGTGCTCGTCCCCGTTCGCCCACAGTCCCCGCGTGAGCTGCGTCGCCTTCTCCCGCTCTCACTGACGCCACTCGTCGCCGGGCGCCCTGTCCAGGTGTCCACCGGCGGAGCCCGAACCCCCCTCGCTGCTCGCCTATAAATATAGCCACCCCCAGCCTCCTCGAGCACAACCCTCCACTCCCACACACTCCACAACCTCGTAGATAGCCGTAGCCCGGCCGGGCAGGCCGCGGGCCGCCGTCCCCGAGCTCGAGCTCGCCGGCGATCCCCTCGGGTCGTCGCGGTAGCTCCAGCCCCTCCCAGGCCTGGGCAACCCTTCCAGGGCCTGTGCCACTCTGCAATGGTGCCGTCCCGCCTGGTTGGAGCCCCTGGAGTCGTCTTTGCTCGCCGTCGTCTTCGTCTCCGGCGAGCTCTGCTTCCTGTCTCCGCTAGAGAGGACGATTCCGACGCCGTCCGACCACCCCTAGCTACTCTACGGGTACGGGCAGGTGCGCCTCCGTCCCCTCTCTCGATCCCTCCCTCTCGTTTTGGCCAAGGAGCCCTCATCGCCGGCGTGCGCCCCGGCGAAACCGCGCCGCGCTCTATTTCCTTCTCCCCCTCCACCTCACCTGACTAGCGGGGCCTGCTAGTCAGCCACTCAGTACGCGCGCAAAGCGGTACGAGTGGTGGCGCCCTGAGGCCTTACGCCTTCGACGTCACCCCCCAGTCTGTTTTATTTAAATTCAAATTCATATATTTTCCAGAGAGCTTCAAACAGCTATAACTCTTCAAGCATAAGTCCAAATGAATTGATTCTTTTTGCATTGTGTTCTTTGCAAAGAAATCTAGCAGCTCACCAAAAATGATATTTTTCTATGATGTCTAGATTTTCTGGTGATTTTCAGAAGGGTTCTTGATATTTTCTTCTTGTGTTTAAAATTATTTTCAGAGGGCGAGGCTTGTCTTGAGGATCACTAGGAGGCTTGTGAACCTCATCTGCACTAAGGCAAGCCACATCAACAATTTCATGGTGCCATTTCAATATTTGTGATTTTCCTACTTGAATGAATGATTTAATCCATGCATTTAAATAATTATTATGTTATTTATATTCTGTTAAGTGCTTGTTTAAGTGAATATGCTTGATTTAAAGAAATTTTGTAGCTAACTAAGTTGGTAAAGAAACTACAATAAATTTTGCTATAAGAAAAGTAATATGGTTATGGGCATAATTAATTATTTGGAGTTATTTTTCTTGTATGAGAAAACGATAAAATTTGTTAGAAAAGATTTTGTTTAATGTGAGGTTTAATCCTAACGAGAGAAGTATAAGGAGTTGTTGATGTTTATGCTTAGTGTGGATTTAGTTGACTCAGTCATTACCGTTGATATGTGATGCATACGTTAGTGTTGCATTGTCATGGCATGTTATGACACCGGTTAATTGCATTTTAAGTTGAACCTGATAATAACTCAACTTGAATAAATCGTTGACCGGGTCATGGTGCCACTGAATCGAGTTTTTGCCAGTGCAACCACATTTGCCTTTATGGGAAGGCCTTTATTCGGTCCGTTGTCATGCCTCTGGTCAGTGCCTCCAACGAGGGAAGGTTATGGGTGTGCGGTACCCTGGCCCGGTAAGCAGACATAACCTTGTGTGCCCGTTGTTGAAATTATGGTACCGGGTCCCCGTGTGGGATCATTTATGTTTTGGCCACGACGGTGGTCGTTGTGTCTTTGGTAGACACGGGACACCCATGACTAGCCCGATGGGGAGTGAGTCGGAGTGGCCGAGAGAGTGTTATGGCAATGGAGGGGTTTCATCGGAATGCCGTTGGTCCACCCGAATGGGAGTACGAGGCCATGGGTTCCGTGGTGTGGGTACAGTGCGCTACCTCTGCAGAGTGTATTAATCTATCGATAGCCGAGTCCACAGTTACGGACACCTCGAAAGTAGGTCACACCATGGGTCTACATTTAATTAATCTTGCACACTAATTCATGAACTTTGCACTGTTGATGATGGCGGGAAGGCCATCTTGTTGTTTGAGACCAAGTGTTGGTCGTGGTTATGATCGCCGGAATGATCACTGTTTGAGGACAAATGTTGGTCTAGGTTGTGGTCGCCGAAAAGATCACGAGATATCACTAGTTAAGATCATGCGGTTGGTACGTTTGTGATCCAAGAGCGATCACCGTTGGTAAGCTAGTCCGAAGGACTGTTCTCATAAGAGCATGATCACAGCATGTTGGTTATACTGTTGCATTATTAATAATTGGATTAATTATCATGATATTGTTTGTCATTATGTTTATGCTTGTTGTGAGCTTGCAAGTACATTCAATGTACCGACCTTGCGTGTCATGCCAAATTTCAAGAAAGTCTCGTCGGAAAGGAGTGCTGTCCGAGTCTAGATCGTGTCCACATCGGTGTCCCTGTGCTATGGAGTTTCCGCTACGACGTTGTTCCGCTGCCGCGTAGTTGTTATGATCGAGGCCCCTTTATGTTCACTAAATAATGTACATATTGTTCAGCCGCACCGTGTGTGCCGCTTGGCCTCGATACCTGTTGTAATATAAACTATGATCCGCTAGCATCAATAAAGCGGTTGTTTTCTGTACTAAGATGTTGTGTGTTGCCAGAAGACATGGTCTCTGGGCTGGCAATGCATGGTAAACCAGTTGCTCTGAGCCGGGGTGCCACAACGCTTGGTATCAAAGCCCCGCTGACTGTAGGCCACGCTAGACTTCGTCGTGTTAACTGGACGTTAGATACGAGTTTAAGTTGAGTGCCGGTAGCATTTGTAACTGGTTGTTGCATTGCATGCACTTATTTTATTTTTATGCTAACCTACTAATGGTTGGGAGTGTAGATGGCTCCGGTGCCGTATCCATGCGAGTTGCAGCTGATGCCGTTCACGTCGCCGCATCTCCTTCATAACGTGTGGCGTCGGCTGTACCCCCTCGGTGACGATCCAGTCTATCGTGTGTACCGGGAGCGTCTAGCTGACTCAGTGTATGAGTATCACGCCGTGGTTACTCTGCGCACCAGTTCCGATTCCAGCACTTACACTCGTACCTCTCGGAGCAGTTACGCTTCTACCGCTTCTTAGGCTGTCCAGTTTGCTGCATTCGAGGTCCTTGTCGAGCTTCGTTACAACGAGGTCCGGATGCAGAACCACCCAGGTTTCTATTACTATCCTTCTCTGCACAACAACGGTCGTGTCCGTTTCCCTATCATTGATCCGGAGTCTGATAGTGTCGCTAGCCATCTTGCTCGTTATATCACCGCTAGCTATCTTATGATCCACGAGCTGGCTCGAGAGCTGACTCACGCTCGTACTGCTTTAGCCTCTGCTTTAGTCTCTACTAGATCTACCACTACTCCATCCTCTCTGGGATTTACTCCTTATATTCTAGCCAGTTCTAGCTCCCCTGTTGCACCGGTTACTCCTCCGAGTAGCTCGGGCGCCTCGACCGTGAATCCTCTCAGTGCTCCTGCTGAGTGGGTTTCACTTCTCACTACTCCTGTAGCCCCGATGCTTCACCCTACACCTGCCCCAGAGGGAGAGCCCTCGAGGCAGCGCCGTCGCATTACCTTTAACCCGGAGGTCTCAGTTAACCTCATCAGTTCAGGATCCGAGTCCGCTTCAGGAGAGGACCCCACAACACCTGCAGAGCAGTAGAGCCTCTGAGTATCTGCAGTCGTCGGGATGATGTACGGATGTAGTAGTACGAGTCATGATGCTTCGTTTCCTGTATGAGAGTAGTTGAACCTGGCATGTTGGTTATCTTTCATGTATGAGTCTATGGATAATTATGTTGGAACTCTATTTTATTCGCCGTGTTTTCTTCGTCATTTCGGTTTTTCTCGGGCTTTTGTTGCTGGCTTTTCCCCAAACTTATTTTGAATGTTTCTCATCTCGGTTGCGTTGTCTTGGAAAAAATCACAATAGGATGCCGCGGGGAGGCATCAGTAAGAACGTTCGCGAGGGTACTCCTGTTCGTTGTTCCGCACGACAGGCAGGACATTCCCCCGAGCTGTACGTTCCACCACCGCCTCCACCGCCAAATCCGCCCTCCACCGAGCAAATTCTGCATATGTTTGAGGAAAGGAGGAATAATGATCTGATTGAAATATTAAGAAGGGTGCAAGCTGTGGTCGGACAAAATGGAAATCAGAACGGTCACCACTCCAAGCTCAGACTTTCAAAGGACCAAGCCTCCCAGTTTCAGTCAGGTTCTTGATCCCTTGGATGCAGACGATTGGTTACGAACCATTGAGAGAAAACTTGAGATTGCTCGTACTGAAGATGATAAAGTTCCATTTGCAACTCATTATCTTGAAGGCACTGCTACCATATGGTGGGAAAATGCAAAAGCCATGTGGCCTGCTGATGAAGAAATTACCTGGACAAAATTCAAGGATCAGTTCCGGAAATATCATATCCCTACTGGAATTATGAAGACTAAGCAACGTGAATTCCTCTCGCTCCTCCAAGGAAATCAGTCTGTGAGTAAATATTTGCAAAAATTCAATCATCTGGCCCGTTACTCTCTCTATGACGTAGCCACCGAAGAAAGAAAGATTGACAGATTTCTTGGTGGATTAAACCTGCAACTCTGGTGTACTCTCAGCATGTTTGATTTCCCAGATTTCCAAACTCTAGTGAACAACGCTTTCATTGCTGAAAGGGAGCACAAGCTCATAACAGACAACAGACCTGTCAATAACGATCACAAGTGCAAGTTTGAGACAAAGAAGGATGGGCAACCCATGCAAAAGGCTCGTACCTGGCAGCAGACTCAGGTGGAATAGAAGCCCAATTGGCAACAGAATGTTAACAAGACCACCACCCAAGTTAAGAATGTCGTGCCCAACCCAGTGCACGAGGAGCGCCAGCGCATCAATGCTTGCTTTAGTTGTGGGCAAACCGGACATTATGCCAGACAGTGTCCCAAGAACAGCAAGGCAAATGCTCTATTCAGGGCACAAGTCAACTTTATGGAGTCATGCCCGACCCAGCAAAACATCATGGGGCACGTTCATCACCTCTCCACCGATGAAGCCCAAGAGAACCCCGAAGTCGTCATTGGTATGTTCTCTGTTAATACCATACTTGCAGTAATTTTATTTGACTCTGGGGCTTCCCACTCTTTTATTTCTCGGAGTTTTGTTGCCCAAAACAAATTCCCTTATTCGCTTTTGGGCAATAATATGCTGGTACAAACCCCGGGATCATTAATCAGGAGCAATCTGGTCTGCCGTAATCTGGAAGTCAATATCAACGGAGTCTGTTTTCCAACTTCTTTGATAATTATTGAGTCTGCTAAGTTGGATGTTATTTTGGGTATGAATTGGCTGACTCAATATCAAGTATGCATAAATTGCGTGACCCGAGAAGTTAATTTGACCAGTCAGAAAGGGCAGACTACCAATTTCTATGCTCGCAGAAGCATACCCAAGAAAGAAATGGCCTTCACCGTTGTGGCTGAATTGGAATTAATTCCTGTGGTCAGTGAGTTTCCTGATATATTTCTAGAAGAACTGCCAGGCATGCCACCAGATCGAGAACTATTGTTTGCAATAGATCTTGTGCCCGAAACCGCACCGGTATACAAGAAGTATTACCGGATGCCCTCATCAGAATTAGTGGAGCTAAAGAAACAGCTTGATGAACTACTCCAGAAAGGGTATATCCGTTCCAGCTCTTCACCATGGGGGTCACCCGCTATCTTGGTGGACAAAAAGGATGGCAGCCTCCGCATGTGTGTGGATTACCGTCAGCTGAACGATGTCACCATCAAAAATAAATATCCGCTGCCAAGGATTGATGACTTGTTTGATCAGCTCAGTGGGGCCAAAGTATTCTCCAAGATTGATCTAAGGACATGATATCATCAACTCAAGATTAAAAATGAAGATATTCCTAAGACTGCATTCACTACTCGATACGGTCTTTATGAATATACAATTATGTCCTTTGGTCTCACCAATGCACATGCCTTCTTCATGCACATGATGAACAAAGTATTCATGGACTTCCTCAATAAGTTCGTGGTAGTCTTCATAGATGACATACTTATTTACTCAAGAAGTGAAGAAGATCACAAAGAACACCTCCGAGCAGTGTTACAACGACTCCGCGACCATCAGCTATACGCCAAAGTCAGTAAATGCGAGTTTTGGCTCAAGCAAGTTGGATTTCTTGGACATGTGTTATCCGCCGAAGGTATAGCCGTGGACTCGAGCAAAGTAAAGGATGTGCTCGATTGGTTGTCGCCCACAACCGTATCTCAAATCCGGAGTTTTCTTGGATTAGCCGGATATTATCGTCGTTTCATTGAAGGGTTTTCGAAGATTGCTAAACCCATGACGGAGCTGCTCAAAAAGGATAAGAAGTTTGAATGGACTGAGGACTGCGAGAAAAGTTTTAATGAGCTAAAGATACGGCTGACAACCGCACCTGTGTTAACCCTTCCAGATATCTACCGCAGTTTTGATGTGTACTGCGACGCCTCCAGACAAGGACTTGGATGCGTACTTATGCAAGACGAAAAGGTAGTAGCCTATGCATCGCGACAGCTACGACCCCACGAGGAAAATTATCCCACTCATGATTTGGCATTGGCCGCGGTGGTTCATGCTCTAAAAATTTGGAGACACTATCTCATCGGAAAGAGGTGCCAAATTTTTACCGATCACAAAAGTCTCAAGTATATATTTACTCAGCCAGATTTAAATCTCTGTCAATGAAGGTGGCTTGAGTTAGTCAAGGGTTATGGTCTTGGAATAAATTACCACCCGAGTAAGGCCAACGTGGTCGCCGACGCACTCAGTCGAAAGCCTGTCAGTCTGAATGTCATATTGGAATCCTTGCCTCCTGAACTTCAAGAGCAGATTGCTCAGCTCAACCTGGTCATAGTTGATGCGGCCTTGCTAATATTTTGGAAGTTACCCCCACACTTGAGGAAGAGATCCACAAGGCCCAGCCAGTTGACACCGTTCTGCAGAAACGTGCCAAGAATATGGTAGTAGGACAGACTTCAGATTTCTCGAAGGATCAATTCGGTACCCTCCGCTTCCGGGGAAGAATTTGTGTACCTAATCAGGCATATTTAAAGCAGAAAATCCTGTCGGAAGCACACGAATCTTCGTATTCTATTCACCCTGGAGGTACGAAAATGTATGAAGATCACCGACAAGTATTCTGGTGGGATGGGATGAAGAAAGACATTGCTTATTTTGTGGCCTGTTGCGACATATGCAACAAGGTGAAGGCAGAGCATCAGTAGCCAGCCGGACTTCTCCAACCACTGCCAGTCTCACAATGGAAATGGGATGATGTCTACATGGATTTCATCACAGGACTGCCCAAGACTCAGCGAGGCAATGATGCAATCTGGGTCATAGTGGACACCTTAACCAAGGTTGCTCACTTTATCCCGATCTGAACCACATATCGAGCGGATCAACTCACACAGCTGTATGTATCCAGGATAGTCAGTCTGCATGGAGTACCTCGAACCATCACTTCCGACCGAGGTTCACTTTTTACCTCCGCTTTTTGGTCACGTCTCCATCAAGCCTTGGGGACATCGCTGAAATACAGTACCGCTTATCATCCTCAGACTGATGGACAGACAAAGCGGGTAAATCAAATACTTGAAGATATGCTGCGGGCCTGTGCTTTGGCCCAAGGATCTAAATGGGAAGACTATCTGCCGTATGCCGAGTTCTCTTATAACAACAGCTTCCAGACTAGTCTAAAGATGTCACCGTATGAGGCTTTGTATGGCCGTAAGTGCCGCACTCCTTTAAATTGGTCTGAAACTGGAGATAGCCGCATTTTCGGAATAGATCTCATGATGGAAGCTGAGAAACAAGTTAGGGAAATTAGAGACAGATTGCAATTGGCCAAATCTCGACAGAAGAGTTATTATGATGCAAAGCACCGACAGATCAGTTTTAAACCCGGAGAACATGTATACCTCCGAGTCACTCCTATGAAAGGAGTCAAGAGATTCTAGACTCGTGGAAAGTTGGCACCCAGATTTATTGGTCCATTTCTAGTTATGTCCCGAGTGAGTACTGTTGCATACCAGTTGGAACTACCCCCTGAATTGTCGGACGTGCACAACGTGTTTCATGTCTCACAATTGAGGCGATGCATATCGCTGCCTGAGAAAAGGACTGCTATGGCTGAGATAGAGTTGGCAATGGATTTAACATATGAAGAGAGACCGGTTAAAATTTTGGATCAGATGGAAAGGGTCACTCGTAGTAAAGTAAGGAAGTTCTACAAGGTTCAGTGGGAGCATCACACAAAGTCAGAATCAACGTGGGAACGGGAAGAATTTCTAAAGGCACATTATCCAGAATGGTTTTCCCAAGCAACCGAATCTCGAGGACGAGATTCATTCTAAGTGGGGGATGTCGGCGTTCTGGGAACGGGGATCCCCAGACTTGCCTGCCTGCGGCCCACGGCGTGGCTAAGCCAGCAGGCCGTACGGCCCATCTTCATCAACAAGGCATCCAAGACCCTCGCGAGGGTCCAAGCCTCGCGAGGCGGACAACGCAAGACCTCCTCAGGAGTGGCCTAGCCAGGCAGGCTCGCGAGGAGCAGAGATATCAAGGCGGGGCAAACCTCACGAGGCTCTCGTGACGTGAGCCATGACGAACGACACCAGGCGGGCGCCAGGAGGGCGCCAGCGCGCGCATCGTCCTTGTTTCCTCTTTGGTGCTAAGGAAGCAGGCGTAGGCGAGGAGTACCGAGGCATCAGGCAAAGGTTGCCATATGGGTGCAACGAGACCAAGACCAGGAGGACGGCAAGACGGAGGTCATCGTGGAGCCCAAGACGGCGTCACCACCAGAGCCTTTCACAGGTGAAGACTACTTTTGTCAGGATAGCTTGTACTAGCTGTCCCCCTTCAAATTCGCCCACCGTTGTTGGCTCCCTTCCCGCTCAATATTTGGGAAGAGGACCAGGGCCTATATAAGTAGAGCTAGCCACCACAGTAGGGGGATCGAGCAATTCACCCAGCTCTCACCCGCTAAGACACCAAGCACAAGAACACCTTAACCTCAGGAGGTTGTTCTTCCCTTGTACTGTTCATCATCAGCCCTAGAGGCAATCCACCACCACCACACTGGAGTAGGGTATTACACCACAATAGTGGCCCGAACCAGTATAAATCTCGTGTCTTTCTGTGTTGGGAGTTCGTCGAGTTCGTCCGCGAGATCTTAGCGAGCTAGGGCGTATATCGATAGGAGGGAGAGATTTCGCGCGCACCCCAGTGTTCGAACCTTAATGGTTTGTTGGAACCCCACATCCGACATTTGGCGCGCCAGGTAGGGGTGCGCCGGAGCTCCTTCTCCGCCAGCCTACGCCCCGCGCCGCCACACTTCGCCCCCATGGCAGGTGCCCCGCCATCCACCTCTGCGGCCGACATCAACAGCGGGGCGTCTGGGTACCGAGCCCTGCCCCCCGCCCTACGGCGAGTGTGGTGGCCGACCAAGTTCAAGCCGGAGATGTCGCTGCGTTACGACGGCGCGGCAGACCCGTCGCCGTTCCTGCTGGCGTACGAGGAGGCCGTCCACGAAGCCGGGGGCGACGATAAGGTCATGGCCAACTGGTTCCCCACGGCCCTCGCTGGTGAGCCGCGTGCCTGGCTGCTCAACCTCCCTGGATCCACGGTGGCGTCCTGGGGGGAACTCCGCGACCTTTTCACTGCTTGCTACGTGGTGCCGGCGCACCACGCAGTCGCGGCTCTGCTGGGCGGCTCTCAAGCACCGCCTTCAGATCGCCACGTCAAGCCGTTCCTCCGTCAGATTGGGGTCGCCTCCAAGCGCCCGGGGGCTCCGCCGGGTTGGGCTGCACCAGAGGCCGACCTCACTTTCGGCTCAGAAGACCACCCCGACTCCACCGCCGGCTCCGGAATGCTCCCAATGCTCTGCACGCCCACCATCTGCAATGTAGCCGTTACCAAGACCCTCATCGACGGCGGTGCCAGCCTCAACTTGCTCTCCGTAGAAGCCTTCAGCCTTCTTCACGTGCCGCTCGAGCGGCTCGGCCTCAACAAGCCCTTCTCGGGAGTGGGTGGAGGAGCTGCTCACTCTCTGGGGCAGATCCGCCTCGCTGTCACCTTCAGTACACGCGACAACTACCGCACCGAGCTGGTGGACTTCGACATCGCCCGCATCGGTCTCCCGTACAATGCCATCCTCGGGTATCCGGCTCTTGCTCAGTTCATGGCGGCGACTCACCCGGCCTACAACCTCATGAAGATGCCAGGGAGCAAGGGCGTCCTCACCATCAAGGGGGATACTAAGGAGGCCGTGATGGCGCTCAGGCTCGCCTTCAAGACTGCGGCAGCAGCACAGCCCACCGACGCCGGTACCCCCGAGGCCAAGGAGGCCGCGCCTACTAAGAAGAAGCAGCTGTTTACCCAAGACAAGGCGGAAACCAAGCAGGTGCCGGTCAACGAGGACGGGTCTTCAGGAGCCACCTTTACCATAGGAGCCGGCCTTGACCCGGGACAAGAAGAAGCCTTGGTGAGGTTCTTGTGCGCAAACAAGGAGATATTCGCGTGGGAGCCCAATCAGCTGGTAGGGGTCCCGAGGGAGGTGATCTAGCATCACCTAAGGGTATGTCCCAACATACGCCCCGTGAAGCAGCGAGCAAGACGGCAGTCCACTGAGAAGCAGGCCTTCATCGTCCAGGAGACACGCAAGCTAGAGGCGGCATGCGCCATTCAAGAAGTTCGATATCCCGAATGGCTGGCAAACCCCGTCGTAGTGCCGAAGAAAGGCGGGAAGGAGCGGATGTGCGTCGACTTCACCAACCTTAACAAAGCCTGTCCCCAAGATCCGTTCCCACTCCCGCGCATCGACCAGATTGTCGACTCCACCGCCGAGTGCGACTTGCTGTGCTTCCTGGATGCGTTCTCAGGGTATCATCAGATCAAGATGGCGGTGGAAGATGTGGAGAAGACAGCTTTCTTGACACCATGTGGATGCGTTCCCACTCCCTCTCGTTTTGGCCAAGGAGCCCTCGTTGCCGGCGTGCGCCGCTCTGTTTCCTTCTCCCCCTCCACCTCACCTGAATAGCGGGGCCCGCTAGTCAGCCACTCAGTACGCGCGCGAAGCGGTACGAGTGGTGGCGCCCTGAGGCCTTACGCCTTCAACGTCACCCCCAGTCTGTTTTATTTAAATTTAAATTCATATATTTTCCAGAGAGCTTCAAACAGCTATAACTCTTCAACCATAAGTCCAAATGAATTTATTATTTTTGCATTGTGTTCTTTGCAAAGAAATCTAGTAGCTCACCAAAAATGAGATTTTTCTATGCTGTCTAGATTTTCTAGTGATTTTCAAAAGGGTTCTTGATATTTTCTTCTTGTGTTTAAAATTATTTTGAGAGGGTGAGGCTTGTCTTGAGGATCACCAGGAGGCTTGTGAACCTCATCTGCACTAAGGCAAGCCACAGCAACATTTTCATGGTGCCATTTCAATATTTGTGATTTTCCTACTTGAATGAATGATTTAATCCATGCATTTAAATAATTATTATGTTATTTATATTCTGTTAAGTGCTTGTTTAAGTGAATATTCTTGATTTACAGAAAGTTTGTAGCTAACTAAGTTGGTAAAGAAACTAGAATAAATTTTGCTATAAGAAAATTAATATGGTTATGGGCATAAGTAATTGTTTGGAGTTATTTTTCTTGTATGAGAAAATGATAAAATTTGTTAGAAAATATTTTTTTTAATGTGAGGTTTAATCCTAACCAGAGAAGTATAAGGAGTTGTTGATGTTTATGCTTAGTGTGGATTTAGTTGACCCAGTCATTACCGTTGATATGTAATGCATACGTTAGTGTTGCATTTACATGGCATGTTAGGACACCGGTTAATCGCATTTTAAGTTGAACTTGATAATAACTCAACTTGAATAAATCGTTGACCGGGTCATGGTGCCACTGAATCGAGTTTTTCCCAGTGCAACCACATTTGCCTTTATGGGAAGGCCTTTATTCGGTCCGTTGTCATGCCTCTGGTTGGTGCCTCCAACGAGGGAAGGTTATGGGCGTGTGGTACCCTGGCTCGGTAAGCAGACATAACCTTGTGTACCCGTTGTTGAAATTATGGTACCGGGTCCCCGTGTGGGATCGTTTATGTTTTGGCCACGACGGTGGTCGTTGTGTCTTTGGTAGACACGGGGCCACCTGAAGGAAATATGCCCTAGAGGCAATAATAAAGTTATTATTTATTTCCTTATATCATGATAAATGTTTATTATTCATGCTAGAATTGTATTAACCGGAAACATAATACTTGTGTGAATACATAGACTAACAGAGTGTCACTAGTATGCCTCTACTTGACTAGCTCGTTGATCAAAGATGGTTATGTTTCCTAGCCATAGACATGAGTTGTCATTTGATTAACGGGATCACATCATTAGGAGAATGATGTGATTGACTTGACCCATTCCGTTAGCTTAGCACTCGATCGTTTAGTATGTTGCTATTGCTTTCTTCATGACTTATACATGTTCCTATGACTATGAGATTATGCAACTCCCATTTACCGGAGGAACACTTTGTGTGCTACCAAACGTCACAACGTAACTGGGTGATTATAAAGGTGCTCTACAGGTGTCTCCAAAGGTACTTGTTGGGTTGGCGTATTTCGAGATTAGGATTTGTCACTCCGATTGTCGGAGAGGTATCTCTGGGCCCACTCAGTAATACACATCACTATAAGCCTTGCAAGCATTGTAACTAATGAGTTAGTTGCGGGATGATGTATTACGGAACGAGTAAAGAGACTTGCCGGTAACGAGATTGAACTAGGTATCGAGATACCGACGATCGAATCTCGGGCAAGTAACATACCGATGACAAAGGGAACAACGTATGTTGTTATGCGGTCTGACCGATAAAGATCTTCGTAGAATATGTGGGAGCCAATATGAGCATCCAGGTTCCGCTATTGGTTATTGACCGGAGAGGTGTCTCGGTCATGTCTACATAGTTCTCGAACCCGTAGGGTCCGCACGCTTAACGTTACGATGACAGTTATATTATGAGTTTATATGTTTTGATGTACCGAAGGTTGTTCGGAGTCCCGGATGTGATCACGGACATAACGAGGAGTCTCGAAATGGTTGAGACATAAAGATTGATATATTGGAAGCCTATGTTTGGATATCGGAAGTGTTCCGGGTGAAATCGAGATTTTTCCGGAGTACCGGGAGGTTACCGGAACCCCCCGGTAACTTAATAGGCCTTAGTGGGCCTAGGTGGAAGAGAGGAAAGGAGGCCAGGGCAGAGCCGCACACCCCTCCCCCCAGTCCGAATAGGACAAGGAGAGGGGGGCGGCGCCCCCTTTCCTTCCTCCCCTCCACCTCTTCCCCCCCTCTCTCCTAGTCCAACATGGAAAAGGGGGGAGTCCTACTCTCGGTAGGAGTAGGACTCCTCCTGGCGCGCCTCTCCCCTTTGGCCGGCCGAAGCCCCCTTGCTCCTTTATATACGGGGGCAGGGGGGCACCTCTAGACACACGATTGATCATTGATCTCTTAGCCGTGTGCGGTGCCCCCTCCACCCTATTACACCTCGATAATATCATAGCGGTGCTTAGGTGAAGCCCTGCGTCGGTAGAACATCATCATTGTCACCACGCCGTCATGCTGACGAAACTCTCCCTCAACACTCGGCTGGATCGGAGTTCGAGGGACATCATCGAGCTGAACGTGTGCTGAACTCGGAGGTGCCGTATGTTCGGTACTTGATCGGTCGGATCATGAAGACGTACGACTACATCAACCGCGTTGTGTTAACGCTTCCGCTTTCGGTCTACGAGGGTACATGGACAACACTCTCCCCTCTCGTTGCTATGCATCACCATGATCTTGCGTGAGCGTAGGAAATTTTTTGAAATTACCACGTTTCCCAACACCACCCAGGACTAGCCCGATGGGGAGTGAGTCAGAGTGGCCGAGAGAGTGTCATGGCAGTGGAGGGGTTTCGTCGGAATGCCGTTGGTCCACCCGAATGGGAGTACGAGGCCATGGGTTCCGTGGTGTGGGTACAGTGCGCTACCTCTGCAGAGTGTATTAATCTATCGATAGCCAAGTCCACGGTTATGGACACCTCGAAAGTAGGTCACACCATGGGTCAACATTTAATTAATCTGTCACACTAATTCATGAACTTTGCACTGTTGATGATGGCGGGAAGGCCATCTTGTTGTTTGAGACCAAGTGTTGGTCGTGGTTGTGATCGCCGGAATGATCACTGTTTGAGGCCAAATGTTGGTCTGGGTTGTGGTCGCCGAAAAGATCACGAGATATCGCTAGTTAAGATCATGCAGTTGGTATGTTTGTGATCCAAGAGCGATCACCGTTGGTGAGCCAGTCCGAAGGACTGTTCTCATAAGAGCATGATCACAGCATGTTGGTTATACTGTTGCATTATTAATAATTGGATTAATTATCATGATATTGTTTGTCATTATGTTTATGCTTGTTGTGAGCTTGCATGTACATTCAATGTACTGACCTGGCATGTCATGCCAGATTTCAGGAAAGTCTCGTCGGAAAGGAGTGCTATCCGAGTCTAGATCGTGTCCACATCGGTGTCCTTGTGCTATGGAGTTGCCGCTACGACATTGTTCCGCTGCCGCGTAGTTGTTATGATCGAGGCCCCTTTATGTTCACTAAACAATGTACATATTGTTCAGCCGCACCGTGTGTGCCGCTTGGCCTCGATACCTGTTGTAATATAAACTATGATCCGCTAGCATCAATAAAGCGGTTGTTTTCTGTACCAAGATGTTGTGTGTTGCCAGAAGACATGGTCTCTGGGCTGGCAATGCATGGTAAACCGGTTGCTCTGAGCTGGGGTGCCACAAAGAATTCAGAGAAGATTCAAATAATATTCATAGATGAGCTGATCATAAATCCAGAATTCATCGGATCTCGACAAACACATCGCAAAAGAAGATTACATCGGATAGATCTCCAAGAACATCGAGGAGAACATGGTATTGAGAATCAAAGAGAGAGAAGAAGCCATCTAGATACTAGCTATGGACCTGTAGGTCTGAGGTAAACTACTCACGCTTCATCGGAAGGGCAATAGAGTTGATGTAGATGCCCTCCGTGATCGAATCCCCTTCCGGCAGGATGCCGGAAAAGGCCCCAAGATGGAATCTCACGGGAGCAGAAGGTTGCTGAGGGAGTCCTGGACTAAGGGGTCCTCGGGCGTCCGGCCTGTTATCCTTTGGGCCGGACTGATGGGCTGTGAAGACATGAAGACCGAAGACTGTACCTGTATCCGGATTGGACTCTACTTGGCGTGGAAGGCAAGCTTGGCAGCCGACTATGTAGATTCCCTCTGATGTAACCGACTCCATGTAAACCTAGATCTCTCCGGTGTCTATATAAACCGGAGAGCGTAGTCCGGATAGACAGATAATCATTACCATAGTCATACAGGCTAGACTTCTAGGGTTTAGCCATTACGATCTCGTGCTAGATCAACTCTTGTAATACTCATATTCATCAAGATCAATCAAGCAGGAAGTAGGGTATTACTTCCATAGAGAGGGCCCAAACCTGGGTAAACATCGTGTCCCCCGTCTCCTGTTACCATCGATCCTAGACGCACAGTTCGGGACCCCCTACCCGAGATCCGCCGGTTTTGACACCGACAGTTGCGATGGTGGAAAAGTGTTTTTGTCGATGCTTCTGGTGGTTTGGAAATATATGTGAATATATAGGAGGCAGAACTAGGTTAGGGGAGTCTTGAGGGGCCCACAAGGTAGGGCGGTGTCGGTGTCAAAACCGGCGGATCTCGGGTAGGGGGTCCCGAACTATGCGTCTAAGGTCAATGATAACAGGAGACGGGGGACACAATGTTTACCCAGGTTCGGGCCCTCTCTATGGAGGTAATTGAAGGAAATATGCCCTAGAGGCAATAATAAAGTTATTATTTATTTCCTTATATCATAATAAATGTTTATTATTCATGCTAGAACTGTATTAACCGGAAACATGATACATGCGTGAATACATAGACAAACATAGTGTCACTAGTTTGCCTCTACTTGACTAGCTCGTTAATCGAAGATGGTTGAGTTTCCTAGCCATGGACATGAGTTGCCATTTGATTAACGGGATCACATCATTAGGAGAATGATGTGATTGACTTGACCCATTCCGTTAGCTTAGCACTTGATCGTTTAGTATGTTGCTATTGCTTTCTTCATGACTTATACATGTTCCTATGACTATGAGATTATGCAACTCCCATTTACCGGAGGAACACTTTGTGTGCTACCAAACGTCACAATGTAAATGGGTGATTATAAGGTGCTCTATAGGTGTCTCCGAAGGTACTTGTTGAGTTGGCGTATTTCAAGATTAGGATTTGTCACTCCGATTGTCGGAGAGGTATCTCTGGGCCCTCTCGGTAATGCACATCACTACAAGCCTTGCAAGCAATGTGACTAATGAGTTAGTTGCGGGATGATTCATTACATAACGAGTAAAGAGACTTGCCAGTAACGAGATTGAACTAGGTATTGAGATACCGACGATCGAATCTCGGGCAAGTAACATACCGATGACAAAGGAAACAACGTATGTTGTTATGCAGTTTGACCGATAAAGATCTTCGTAGAATATGTGGGAGCCAATATGAGAATCCAGGTTCTGCTATTGGTTATTGACCGGAGGCGTGTCTCGGTCATGTCTACATAGTTCTCGAGCCCGTAGGGTCCGCACGCTTAAAGTTTGGTGACGATCGGTATTATGAGTTTTTGTGTTTTGATGTACCGAAGGTAGTTCGGAGTCCCGGATATGATCACGGACATGACGAGGAGTCTCGGAATAGTCGATACATAAAGATCGATATATTGGACGACTATATTCGGACACCGGAAGTGTTCCGAGTGGCGTCAAAGAAAACCGGAGTGCCGGAGGGTTATCGGAACCCCCCGGGAGAAATAATGGGCCTTATGGGCCTTAGTGGAGAGAGAGAGGGCCGGCCCAGGGCAGGCTACGCGCCCTCCCCCTCTGGTCCGAATTGGACTAGGAGAGGGGGGGCGGCGCCCCCCTTTCCTTCTCCCTCTCCCCTTCCTTTCCCCCTCCTAGTAGGAG
Source organism: Triticum aestivum (assembly GCF_018294505.1). Classification (NCBI taxonomy): domain Eukaryota; kingdom Viridiplantae; phylum Streptophyta; class Magnoliopsida; order Poales; family Poaceae; genus Triticum; species Triticum aestivum. Next base: position 472,936,861 of record NC_057808.1, read on the forward strand.
TAGGAAAGAGGGGAGTCCTACTCCTACTAGGAGGAGGACTCCTCCTCCTGGCGCGCCATAGAGGGCCGGCCGGCCTCCCCCTTGCTCCTTTATATACGGGGGCAGGGGGCACCTCTAGACACACAAGTTGATCTATTGATCTATTCCAGCCGTGTGCGGTGCCCCCCTCCACCATATTCCACCTCGGTCATATCGTAGCGGTGCTTAGGCGAAGCCCTGCGGTGGTAGCAACATCATCACCGTCATCACGCCGTCGTGCTGACGAAACTCTCCCGTGAAGCTCTATTGGATCGGAGTTTGCGGGACGTCATCGAGCTGAACGTGTGCTGAACTCGGAGGTGCCGTATGTTTGGTACTTGGATCGGTCGGAACGTGAAGACGTACGACTACATCAATCGCGTTGTGCTAACGCTTCCGCTTTCGGTCTACGAAGGTACATGGACAACACTCTCCCCTCTCGTTGCTATGCATCACCATGATCCTGCGTGTACGTAGGAATCTTTTTGAAATTACTACATTCCCCAACAGTGGTATCAGAGCCAGGTTTTATGCGTAGATGTTATATGCACGAGTAGAACACAAGTGAGTTGTGGGCGATACAATTCATACTCCTTACCAGCATGTCATACTTTGGTTCGGCGGTATTGTTGGATGAAGCGGCCCGGTCCGACATTACTCGTACGCTTATGCGAGACTGGTTCTACCAACGTGCTTTGCACATAGGTGGCTGGCGGGTGTCAGTTTCTCCAACTTTAGTTGAACCGAGTGTGGCTACGCCCGGTCCTTCAGAAGGTTAAAACAACACTAACTTGACGAACTATCGTTGTGGTTTTGATGCGTAGGTAAGAACGGTTCTTGCTCAGCCCGTAGCAGCCACGTAAAACTTGCAACCACAAAGTAGAGGACGTCTAACTTGTTTTTGCAGGGCATGTTGTGATGTGATATGGTCAAGGCATGATGGCATATTTTATTGTATGAGATGATCATGTTTTGTAACCGAGTTATCGGCAACTGGCAGGAGCCATATGGTTGTCGCTTTATTGTATGCAATGCAATCGCCCTGTAATTGCTTTACTTTGTCACTAAGCGGTAGCGATAGTCGTAGAAGCAATAGTTGGCGAGACGACAACGATGCTACGATGGAGATCAAGGTGTCGCGCCGGTGATGATGGTGATCATGACGGTGCTTCGGAGATGGAGATCACAAGCACAAGATGATGATGGCCATATCATATCACTTATATTGATTGCATGTGATGTTTATCTTTTATGCATCTTATTTTGCTTTGATTGACGATAGCATTATAAGATGATCTCTCACTAAATTTCAAGATAAAAGTGTTCTCCCTGAGTATGCACCGTTGCCAAAGTTCGTCATGCCGAGACACCACGTGATGATCGGGTGTGATAAGCTCTACGTTCATCTACAACGGGTGCAAGCCAGTTTTGCACACGCAGAATACTCGGGTTAAACTTGACGAGCCTAGCATATGCAGATATGGCCTCAGAACACTGAGACCGAAAGGTCGAGCGTGAATCATATAGTAGATATGATCAACATAGTGATGTTCACCATTGAAAACTACTCTATCTCACGTGATGGTCAGACATGGTTTAGTTGATTTGGATCACGTGATCACTTAGATGATTAGAGGGATGTCTATCTAAGTGGGAGTTCTTCAGTAATATGATTAATTGAACTTAAATTTATCATGAACTTAGTACCAGATAGTATTTTGCTTGTCTATGTTGATTGTAGATAGATGGCCCGTGCTGTTGTTTCGTTAAATTTTAATGCGTTCCTTGAGAAAGCAAAGTTGAAAGATGATGGTAGCAATTACACGGACTGGGTCCGTAACTTGAGGATTATCCTCATTGTTTCACAGAAGAATTACGTCCTAGAAGCACCGCTGGGTGCCAGGCTTGCTGCAGATGCAACTGACGACGTTAAGAATGTCTCGCAGAGCAAAGCTGATGACTACTCGATAGTTCAGTGTGCCATGCTTTACGGCTTAGAATCGGAACTTCAACGACGTTATGAAATTCATGGAGCTTATGAGATGTTCCAGGAGTTGAAGTTAATATTTCAAGCAAATGCCCGGATTGAGAGATATGAAGTCTCCAATAAGTTCTACAACTGCAAGATGGAGGAGAATAGTTCTGTCAGTGAACATATACTCAAAATGTCTGGGTATAACAATCACATGAATCAACTGGGAGTTAATCTTCCGGATGATAGTGTCATTGACATAATTCTTCAATCACTGCCACAAAGCTACAAGAGCTTCGTGATGAACTATAATATGCAAGGGATGGATAAGACAATTCCCGAGCTCTTCGCAATGCTAAAGGCTGCGGAGGTAGAAATCAAGAAGGAGCATCAAGTGTTGATGGTCAACAAGACCACCAGTTTCAAGAAAAAGGGAAAAGGGAAGAAGAAGGGGAACTTCAAGAAGAACGGCAAACAAGTTGCTGCTCAAGAGAAGAAAGCCAAATCTGGACCTAAGCCCGAGACTGAGTGCTTCTACTTCAAGCAGACTGTTCACTAGAAGCGGAACTGCCCCAAGTATTCGACGGATAAGAAGGATGGCAAGGTGAACAAAGGTATATGTGATATACATGTTATTGATGCGTACCTTACTAGAGCTCGCAGTAGCACCTGGGTATTTGATACTGGTTCTGTTGCTAATATTTGCAACTCATAACAGGGACTACGGATTAAGCAAAGACTGGCAAGGACGAGGTGACGGTGCGCGTGGGAAATGGTTCCAAAGTCGATGTGATCGCCGTCGGCATGCTACCTCTACATCTACCTTCGGGATTAGTTTTAGACCTAAATAATCGTTATTTGGTGCCAGCGTTAAGCATGAACATTATATCTGGATCTTGTTTGATGCGAGACGGTTATTCATTTAAATCTGAGAATAATGGTTGTTCTATTTATATGAGTAATATCTTTTATGGTCATGCACCCTTGAAGAGTGGTCTATTTTTGTTAAATCTCGATAGTAGTGATACACATATTCATAATGTTGAAGCCAAAAGATGCAGAGTTGATAATGATAGTGCAACTTATTTGTGGCACTGCCGTTTGGGTCATATTGGTGTAAAGCGCATAAAGAAACTCCATACTGATGGACTTTTGGAATCACTTGATTATGAATCACTTGGTACTTGCGAACCATGCCTGATGGGTAAGATGACTAAAACGTCGTTCTCCGGAATAATGGAGCGAGCACCAGATTTGTTGGAAATCATACATACTGATGTATGTGGTCCAATGAATATTGTGGCTCGCGGTGGGTATCGTTATTTTCTCACCTTCACAGATGATTTGAGCAGATATGGGTATATCTACTTAATGAAACATAAGTCTGAAACATTTGAAAAGTTCAAAGAATTTCAGAGTGAAGTGGAAAATCATCGTAACAAGAAAATTAAGTTTCTACGATCTGATCGTGGAGGAGAATATTTGAGTTACGAGTTTGGTCTACATTTGAAACAATGCGAAATAGTTTCACAACTCACGCCACCCGGAACACCACAACGTAATGGTGTGTTCGAACGTCGTAATCGTACTTTACTAGATATGGTGCGATCTATGATGTCTCTTACTGATTTACCTCTATCGTTTTGGGGTTATGCTTTAGAGACGGCTGCATTCACGTTAAATAGGGCACCATCAAAATCCGTTGAGACGACGCCTTATGAACTGTGGTTTGGCAAGAAACCAAAGTTGTCGTTTCTTAAAGTTTGGGGCTGCGATGCTTATGTGAAAAAGCTTCAACCTGATAAGCTCGAACCCAGATCGGAGTAATGTGTCTTCATAGGATACCCAAAGGAAACTGTTGGGTACACCTTCTATCACAGATCCGAAGGCAAGAAATTCGTTGCTAAGAATGGATCCTTTCTAGAGAAGGAGTTTCTCTCGAAATAAGTGAGTGGGAGGAAAGTAGAACTTGATGAGGTAACTGTACCTGCTCCCTTATTGGAAAGTAGTTCATCACAGAAACCGGTTCCTGTGACACCTACACCAATTAGTGAGGAAGCTAATGATATTGATCATGAAACTTCAGATCAAGTTACTACTGAACCTCGTAGGTCAACCAGAGTAAGATCGACACCAGAGTGGTACGGTAATCCTATTCCAACACTCGCCGCCGAACTATGTTCGGTTCGAACTTGCGGCGGATGATGGAGAATTTTGTTTCCCACCCGCCACCCACTTCATAGCCACTGTTGAAGACCCAACCAACACGCTTGGCCCCGGCTCTGAAGACATCGACGGTATGGACGATGATGAGGGGCAAGGCCAGAACTCACTACCCGCTAGACGCGGGATGGCCACTTCATGGTACGGCGTGTGTATGGTAGACACACCCAATGACGCTCTCGACAATGACAAGGAGGACCCAGTCAAAGATAAACCTCCTGGTACACGGTCCGAACATCAGCGCGCCCGGCGCCGCTCAAAGTCACGTCGCTCAAGAGAAAACAATACTAGCACCGGAGAAGATAACACTCCGGACAATGAAGACCCTGTCGAGGTAGGATCCGAACAGGAGGAACAGGAAGGAGGGCAAGATAGCCCTGATGAACAGGCCACATATGGCGACTCGGAGGATAACAATTATCTCCCACTCTCCGGTGAAGAAGAGACCCTCGGCAACGAGGATTTTATCGTGCCTAAGGAACCTCTCGAACAGGAGCGCTTTAAATGCCGGCTCATAGCTACTGCAAGGAGCCTCAGGAAGAAGCAGCTGCAGCTTCAAGCGAGCCAAGATTTGCTCAATGATAGATGGACCGAGGTCCTGGCCGCCGAAGAATACGGCCTTAGCAGCCCAGACATAAGCCACCCCAAGAGTAGGTGGCTCCCTCAATACGATGGCAGGGCGTTGGAGCCCACACCACCATCGAATAATGCGGTAGGCCGACCACAGTTCGGCCCGGATAAAGCAACAGCCCAAGCAGAGCACCATACCAACCCATCCGGCCGTCAAAACAAGAACAAAACAGCTCGGGGGAATACTCGCGACATCCAAACAAGACCTGGAGGGTAGAACAGGACACACAAAATCAGTATACAGATCATGGAGACATGCCCCGACCGGTGATGAGGGTTACCTATTCGGACACAACAGAGCCGACCACGCCCGGTCCGAACATCATAAACGGAGTCCGCCAGAGGTGCTTCATAGTGTGGCCCAACATAGAGGAGCCGCACACCCTCTCTGCTTCACTGACGAGGTAATGGAGCATGAATTTCCAGACGGGTTTAAACCCATTAACATCGAATCATACGATGGAACAATAGATCCCGCGGTATGGATTGAGGATTACCTCCTCCATATTCACATGGCTCGCAGAGACGACCTTCATGCCATTAAATACCTACCTCTCAAGCTTAAAGGGCCAGCTCGGTACTGGCTAAACAGTTTGCCAGAAAATTCTATTGGCAACTGGGAAGATTTGGAAGACGCCTTTCGAGACAACTTCCAAGGAACATATGTCCGGCCACTAGATGCCGATGACTTAAGTCATATTGTCCAGGAGCCCGGCGAGTCAGCCAGGGAGCTCTGGACTAGGTTCTTAGTCAAAAAGAACCAAATTGTCGACTGTCCGGACGCAGAAGCCCTCGCGGCCTTCAAACATAGCGTCCGGGATGAATGGCTAGCGCGTCACCTCGGCCAGGAAGGACCCAAATCCATGACAGCCTTTACCGCTCTAATGACTCGCTTTTGTGCGGGAGAAGACAACTGGCTCGCTCATGAAAGCAACAACGCCAGCGACCCGGGCACTTCCGAAATCCGAGACGGCAACGGTAAGCCACGAAGAACTGGACACAACAGTCGCAATAATACTGAAAGATTACGCGACACAGCGGTCAATGTCGGATTTCACAATCCGAAACCCGGTCAACGGAAGAAGCCACTAAAGGCAAACAAAGATGGACCATCCACCCTCGATAGGATATTGGACCGACCTTGTCAGATTCATGGTCACCCTGATAAGCCAGCTAATCATACCAACAGAAACTGTTGGGTCCTCAAGCAGGCAGGCAAGCTTAACGCCGATCACAAGGGGAGGAGGCCACCAGGCGATAAAGACGACGGAGCGGCTCGCCAGCCAAATACCATGGGCCAGAAACAGTTTCCCTCGGAAGTTCGATCACTCCCGGAACGGAAATAGCAGTTCGGTTTCCGCCACCCACCTAACATACTGGCAAGATTTACACCACGCGTACATCACTATGCACTCAAGATACCATGGGCATCGGCAGAAGCACAATACGGACAACCCTGCAAGCATTTCCATAACATTTTTATCTGTTTTTCTTATTTTTCTGTATCATCTCTTAAGAACAGGTGACCAACAGGACAACATCTACAACGGACTCTATCGGAGTTCGGATCCGTACACTCACCTAAGGGGCTACTTCCGTTAAGGATTCCCCTCCCCAAGGACGGGCGGCGCAGACGTGCGACAGGAGGTCGAAAATAACTTTTTGTAGACCGCACTCTTTATTCCGAGCCTGTACTATGCCTTTTTTCCTCTGTTCCCGACCCCGAGCATGTCAAATAGGCGGGTTTGTGGTTTCTTTTTTTATATATACATAAATTTATCATTGGCATATTGCTCCGCTCCCAGTAAACCTTGTCCGAACTAATCTTTCATACTCTTTCAACAATGAGTACGGCCACAACGGCTGCTTTACAGATGCACCTCGGCATACCCAGCCAGGGGCTCGGTATGGGAACGAATGAGTTGCCAGCAAAAGTCCGAACAGCTCTATAGCGTACTTCGGCGTCGCAAGTTTGGCCTTATATGCATCAGCTCCGAATCATTATCTTGGGTACATAGTTGGGTTCCCCGGCTCCCATGCTTGCTACCCTACGTTCCGCTCTATCGGCTAGGGTAGTAAAGGGAGAACTACTGCGATTGTGCCCTGGTCTAAACCGAATGAGCACCTCAGTAGAGAAAGCCGAAAACTGACTGTCATGATGCGGCGAGAGCTGGTCAACCACTTGACGACTTCTTGGAATCCTTAGCGATTCTCCGTGTCACACGAGGGATCTTTTTCAGATCAAATATGTAAGGCACTATACGCCGCATACATACCAGGGGCTATGTCGTAGTCCCACCATAAAACTCCTATGGCTAAGTGAAAGTGTTAATGCCTTATAGTCCGATTGCCTGGTTCGCTGCATTATCAGCTCCTTCACGGACCAAGACGTTGGATAAAGAGTGATTAAATGCTTCTCCGAACACCCCCGTACTTCCTACGAGGAGGCTGAAGCCGACGACTGGAAAAATTTCAGATTATATTAAAACAGCCGCATAGGAGGAATTCAAGCTTTTGAGCAAAAATATAAAATAGATCAATTATAAAATTGTCTTTTACAATTCTAATACACCTCACTCGAACATTATGTTCTTTGAGCATTGACCCTCTATCAGGCGGGCGGCTTCCAGGACGTCTTCAAAATAATGCTCCGGCTCACTATGGTCCTTGCCCTTGGGCAGACTCTTCACCGCAACATCGACAACCTTCATCTTACCCCAGAAAGTCTTGACTCGAGCAAAGGCCATCCGTGCACCTTCAATGCACGCCGATCGCTTCGCAGCATCGATACGCGGCACCGCATCAACAAGACGCCACACTAGGCCAAAGTAGCTCTTTGGAACAGGCTCATTCGGCCACAACCGGATTATGACGTTCTTCATGGCGTCGCCGGATATCCTATGAAGCTCGGCCCATTGGGACATCTATTCATTTAGCAACAGAGGGCGCTTTGATGCGCCAAATTGTGACCAGAAAAGCTTCTCTGTGGCATACCCCTCTCATGCTTGGTAAAATTGCGCCGCATCGAAAGAACTCTTCGGCAAGTCCAAAAATTCAGCCGGAGAACTCCAGACCTGGTTCAGCTGAGCATAGTCCAGATCGCCAAACATAGTCTGAAGCAAAAAGGGCTTACCGGCCGCTATATCCTTAGCCTGCCGAATCTCTTCACGAGTTGCCCTAGATTCAGACCGAGCTTCACTCGCATCTCGTACGGCCTTATCAAGTTTAGCCATTTTGGCTTTATTCTCCTTCTCAAGGTACTCACAGCGGCTGGCAGTATTCTTTAAGTCAAGCGCCAGTGCGGATATTTTCTCCTCATTTTGGCGCCGAGCTGCTTGTTCGGCTCTTAGCTCAGCCGATGCCTTCTTGGTAGCCGCATCACTACACTGGGCCTGCTCCTTGGCCCGGGCTAGCTCCACCCGAAGAGCTTCAACGGCGGCTGCACCATCTGCACTCATGCACATTTCATATAAAACTCTTTTCGGCGTCAGGCCTAAATAACAAACACATTTGTGTAAGGAATGCTCGAAATACATACCTTGCGAGTCGTCAAGACGCTTGTTGATCAATGCAATGTCATCTTCCGCAATATCCAGCTTTCGCTGCAGTTCGGCCACTTCCGTATTTCGGGTAGCCGCAGGAGGAGAGACAACCTGTATTCCAAGTTAAATCAAGGTTAGTACCTGAGCACATCTTTTTGATCCTCCGATCGCTTCCTTCGGAAGGCAACCCGAGTCTCAGGGGCTACTGCATATACAACAGGTGCATTCTGTCAATATTATTCAATTGGCAAAACTACATCACAAACCTCAAAACCTCTTAGAAGGCTCGAGAAGGCCTCGTTCAATCCGCTCTTCGCGGATAGAACCCTTTCGACCACCGTAACCATCAAGGCACGGTGCTCCTCTGAAATGGACGCTTGTCGCAGCATGTCCGTCAGCATTTCCGGCGCTCCGGGGTCTTCGGAAACCGTCGCCGAAGTACGGCATTCCTTTGAAGGAATCCGTTTACTCGCCTCCAGAATCGTCTCCGGCTGTAAACCGGACGGTTCGGGGCCGTCATTCTTGATTCCTGAACCCTGAGTGACAGAGGCACCACCTTCGGGTAACGCCTTCTTCGTTTCCTGCACTACTTGACGATCGGGAGGAGCCCTTCGGGACAACACCTCGGTATCATCTCCCCTGTTGGGCGAGGAGGCCGGAGAAGACGTGTCACTCTCCATCATCTCCGGAAGAAGGTCTCCTGAGGAGGAGGACGATTGAGAAACACCAGGCGTTAACCTGTGTGGATGTACATATGTCGGATGATTACTTCACTAATAGGAAAAGAATGAGGTACGTTTAAAAGTGCCCCAGCTTCACTTATGGTTTGGCCAGAGGTTCGTCTTCGTCATAAAGCCCTACGGCAGCATCGCTCGCCCGGCCTGAGCCCCCCTGACGATGGCATTTTTCCTCTCTTGGAAGGCTTCCCCTCCTGATCTTCGAAAGCGGCCCTCTTTTTGCCATGGAGGGCTTCCTCTGCACCTTTGCCCTTGGACAAAGGGGTTTCGGTTTCCCCGAACACAGCGTCTAATTCATCCTCAGGGCGGGTATCACCTCTGGGCTCCCTGCTCTCGCCCCCTCTGCGGACACCTGGTACGGTGTCGGAATCAGCATTCTCATCAGCAGGGCGGTCGCAGAGTCTTCGGGAAGGGGCACCGGACACCAGATTAACACCGCTTTCTTTATCCAGTCCTGTATAGGGACGGATTGTTCAGTATCTTGTCAAGAGATGCTTGGATGGAAGGTGTTCGGAGATTGAATACTTACCGCAGTGTCCGGATGATTGCAGTCAAGGCCATCGTCTTCGGTGGTGTCCGGCCATTGCTCTCTTTCCCCGAAATACAATTTCCACATTCCTTCGTGCGTGGTGCCGAAGAAGTGCTGAAGAGTCCGCCGCCCTTTTGGATTAAACTCCCACATACGGAGAGGCCGCCGCTGACATGGCAGGGTCCGGCGGACTAGCATTACTTGAACGGCATTGACAAGATCAATGCCCTTCTCGGTAAGGCTTCAGATGCGACTTTGTAGAGTCTGCACTTCATTGACGGATCCCCAGTCCAATCCCTTATTGATCCATGAAGCAAGCTGAATTGGAGGGCCGGGTCGGAACGTAGGCGTAGCCGCCCACTTGGAGCCTCGCGGCTCGTTAATGTAAAACCACCCCAGCTGCCATAGGTCGGAAGACTTGGAGAAAGATCCTTCAAACCAAACCGCGCTGGCAAGCCTGCCTATTATGACGCTGCCGCACTCTGCCTGCTCCTCCTCTGTCACCTGCGGCCTCACGTCAAAGGTCTTGAGCCACAAACCAAAGTGTGGTGGAGTCCGGAGGAAGGCCTCACACGTGACGATAAATGTCGAGATGAGGAGAATAGAGTCCGGGGCCAGATCGTGAAAATCTAGCCCATAGTAGAACATGAGCCCCCGGACGAAGGGGTTAAGCGCAAACCCTAACCCATGGAGGAAGTGGGACACAAATATTACCCTCTCGCCGGATTTGGGGGTAGGAATAACCTGCCCCTTTGCAGGAAGCCGATGAAGGATTTCTGGGGTCAGATACCTCGCCGCGCGGAGCTTTGCGATATCCTCCTCCGCGACAGAAGAAGCCACCCACCGGCCTGGACGGCTGGATCCGGACATGATTGGGGCTGGTGGAGATTGGACCCGAGGGTGAGAACTCGAGGTGGCTGGGGTTGAGGAAGAAGCAAGCGCAAAAGAAAAAGACGAGACTGGGTCCCTATATAAAGACCCCAAATACTGAGCGTCTCCACCTGGGTCTCGAAACTTACATATCCCCAAAGAGTTGTACCCAGGGGACGGTTGGGTTACCCACGCCTGCATTAATGAAAAATCCCGTGAATAAGGGGACACGATCTCTACCTTGACAAGACGTGCCAGTAAACCACGTCCCGAGACGTGGGCGACGTGCTAGCCAACGGTTGGAAATAGTAACCGGGCAGGCGTGATACGACGTCATAAACAACTATCAGCAAATTGGACTCATGGAATATTGATATTCTCTGCAATTATATGCACAGGTCCGGATATACTTACTACATCCGAAGAATATTCTGCAGTTCGGAAGGAAGGAACCCGCCTTGCAATGCCGAAGACAAATCTGCGCGCCGGACACCTCGTCATTGAAGCCAGGTTTAGGGGCTACTGAGGGAGTCCTGTACTAAGGGGTCCTCGGGCGTCCGGCCTGTTATCCGTGGGCCGGACTGATGGGCTATGAAGACATCAAGACCGAAGACTGTACCCGTGTCCGGATTGGACTCTACTTGGCGTGGAAGGCAAGCTTGGCAACCGACTATGTAGATTCGCTCTAATGTAACCGACTCCATGTAACCCTAGATCTCTCCGGTGTCTATATAAACCGGAGAGAGTAGTCCGGATAGGAGGATACTCATTACCATATTCACATAGGCTAGACTTCTAGGGTTTAGCCATTACGATCTCGTGGTAGATCAACTCTTGTAACACTCATATTCATCAAGATCAATCAAGCAGGAAGTAGGGTATTACCTCCATAGAGAGGGCCCGAACCTGGGTAAACATCGTGTCCCCCGTCTCCTGTTACCATCGATCCTAGACGCACAATTCGGGACCCCCTACCCGAGATCCGCCGGTTTCAACACCGACAGTTGCGACGGTGGAAAAGTGTTTTTGTCGATGCTTCTGGTGGTTTGGAAATATATGTGAATATATAGGAGGCAGAACTAGGTTAGGGGAGTCTTGAGGGGCCCACAAGGTAGGGCGGTGTCGGTGTCAAAACCAGCGGATCTCGGGTAGGGGGTCCCGAACTGTGCGTCTAAGGTCAATGGTAACAGGAGACGGGGGACACAATGTTTACCCAGGTTCGGGCCCTCTCTATGGAGGTAATTGAAGGAAATATGCCCTAGAGGCAATAATAAAGTTATTATTTATTTCCTTATATCATGATAAATGTTTATTATTCATGCTAGAACTGTATTAACCGGAAACATGATACATGCGTGAATACATAGACAAACATAGTGTCACTAGTATGCCTCTACTTGACTAGCTCGTTAATCGAAGATGGTTGAGTTTCCTAGCCATGGACATGAGTTTTCATTTGATTAACGGGATCACATCATTAGGAGAATGATGTGATTGACTTGACCCATTCTGTTAGCTTAGCACTTGATCGTTTACTATGTTGTTATTGCTTTCTTCATGACTTATACATGTTCCTATGACTATGAGATTATGCAACTCCCGTTTACCGGAGGAACACTTTGTGTGCTACCAAACGTCACAATGTAACTGGGTGATTATAAAGGTTCTCTACAGGTGTCTCCGAAGGTACTTGTTGAGTTGGCGTATTTCGAGATTAGGATTTGTCACTCCGATTGTCGGAGAGGTATCTCTGGGCCCTCTCGGTAATGCACATCACTATAAGCCTTGCAAGCAATGTGACTAATGAGTTAGTTGCGGGATGATGCATTACATAACGAGTAAAGAGACTTGCCGGTAATGAGATTGAACTAGGTATTGAGATACCGACGATCGAATCTCGGGCAAGTAACATACCGATGACAAAGGAAACAACGTATGTTGTTATGCAGTTTGACCGATAAAGATCTTCGTAGAATATGTGGGAGCCAATATGAGCATCCAGGTTCCGCTATTGGTTATTGACCGGAGACGTGTCTCGGTCATGTCTACATAGTTCTCGAGCCCGTAGGGTCCGCACGCTTAAAGTTTGGTGACGATCGGTATTATGAGTTTTTGTGTTTTGATGTACCGAAGGTAGTTCGGAGTCCCGGATATGATCACGGACATGACGAGGAGTCTCGGAATAGTCGATACATAAAGATCGATATATTGGACGACTATATTCGGACACCGGAAGTGTTCCGAGTGGCGTCGAAGAAAACCGGAGTGCCGGAGGGTTATCGGAACCCCCCGGGAGAAATAATGGGCCTTATGGGCCTTAGTGGAGAGAGAGAGGGCCGGCCCAGGGCAGGCTACGCGCCCCTCCCCCTCTGGTCCGAATTGGACTAGGAGAGGGGGGGCGGCGCCCCCCTTTCCTTCTCCCTCTCCCCTTCCTTTCCCCCTCCTAGTAGGAGTAGGAAAGAGGGGAGTCCTACTCCTACTAGGAGGACTCCTCCTCCTGGCGCGCCATAGAGGGCCGGCCGGCCTCCCCCTTGCTCCTTTATATACGGGGGCAGGGGGCACCTCTAGACACACAAGTTGATCTATTGATCTATTCCAGCCGTGTGCGGTGCCCCCCTCCACCATATTCCACCTCGGTCATATCGTAGCGGTGCTTAGGCGAAGCCCTGCGTCGGTAGCAACATCATCACTGTCATCACGCCGTCGTGCTGACGGAACTCTCCCGTGAAGCTCTGCTGGATCGGAGTTTGCGGGACGTCATCGAGCTGAACGTGTGCTGAACTCGGAGGTGCCGTATGTTCGGTACTTGGATCGGTTGGATCGTGAAGACGTACGACTACATCAACCGCGTTGTGCTAACGCTTCCGCTTTTGGTCTACGAAGGTACATGGACAACACTCTCCCCTCTCGTTGCTATGCATCACCATGATCCTGTGTGTACGTAGGAATTTTTTTGAAATTACTATGTTCCCCAATAGTGGTATCAGAGCCAGGTTTTATGCGGAGATGTTATATGCACGAGTAGAACACAAGTGAGTTGTGGGCGATACAATTCATACTGCTTACCAGCATGTCATACTTTGGTTCGGCGGTATTGTTGGATGAAGCGGCCCGGACCGACATTACGCGTACGCTTACGCGAGACTGGTTCTACCGACGTGCTTTGCACACAGGTGGCTGGCGGGTGTCAGTTTCTCCAACTTTAGTTGAACCGAGTGTGGCTACGCCCGGTCCTTCAGAAGGTTAAAACAACACTAACTTGACGAACTATCGTTGTGGTTTTGATGCGTAGGTAAGAACGGTTCTTGCTCAGCCCGTAGCAGCCACGTAAAACTTGCAACAACAAAGTAGAGGACGTCTAACTTGTTTTTGCAGGGCATGTTGTGATGTGATATGGTCAAGGCATGATGGTATATTTTATTGTATGAGATGATCATCTTTTGTAACTGAGTTATCGGCAACTGGCAGGAGCCATATGGTTGTCGCTTTATTGTATGCAATGCAATCGCCCTGTAATTGCTTTACTTTATCACTAAGCGGTAGCGATAGTCGTAGAAGCAATAGTTGGCGAGACGACAACGATGCTACGATGGAGATCAAGGTGTCGCGCCGGTGACGATGGTGATCATGACGGTGCTTCGGAGATGGAGATCACAAGCACAAGATGATGATGGCCATATCATATCACTTATATTGATTGCATGTGATGTTTATCTTTTATGCATCTTATTTTGCTTTGATTGACGGTAGCATTATAAGATGATCTCTCACTAAATTTCAAGATAAAAGTGTTCTCCCTGAGTATGCACCGTTGCCAAAGTTCGTCGTGCCGAGACACCACGTGATGATCGGGTGTGATAAGCTCTACGTTCATCTACAACGGGTGCAAGCCAGTTTTGCACACGCAGAATACTCGGGTTAAACTTGACGAGCCTAGCATATGCAGATATGGCCTCGGAACACTGAGACCGAAAGGTCGAGCGTGAATCATATAGTAGATATGATCAACATAGTGATGTTCACCATTGAAAACTACTCTATCTCACGTCATGATCGGACATGGTTTAGTTGATTTGGATCATGTGATCACTTAGATGATTAGAGGGATGTCTATCTAAGTGGGAGTTCTTAAGTAATATGCTTAATTGAACTTAAATTTATCATGAACTTAGTACCAGATAGTATTTTGCTTGTCTATGTTGATTGTAGATAGATGGCCCGTGCTGTTGTTCCGTTAAATTTTAATGCGTTCCTTGAGAAAGCAAAGTTGAAAGATGATGGTAGCAATTACACGGACTGGGTCCGTAACTTGAGGATTATCCTCATTGTTGCACAGAAGAATTACGTCCTGGAAGCACCGCTGGGTGCCAGGCTTGCTGCAGATGCAACTGACGACGTTAAGAACGTCTCGCAGAGCAAAGTTGACGACTACTCGATAGTTCAGTGTGCCATGCTTTACGGCTTAGAATCGGGACTTCAACGACGTTATGAAATTCATGGAGCTTATGAGATGTTCCAGGAGTTGAAGTTAATATTTCAAGCAAATGCCCGGATTGAGAGATATGAAGTCTCCAATAAGTTCTACAACTGTAAGATGGAGGAGAATAGTTCTGTCAGTGAACATATACTCAAAATGTCTGGGTATAACAATCACATGATTCAACTGGGAGTTAATCTTCCGGATGATAGCGTCATTGACAGAATTCTTCAATCACTGCCACCAAGCTACAAGAGCTTCGTGATGAACTATAATATGCAAGGGATGGATAAGACAATTCCCGAGCTCTTCGCAATGCTAAAGGCTGCGGAGGTAGAAATCAAGAAGGAGCATCAAGTGTTGATGGTCAACAAGACCACCAGTTTCAAGAAAAAGGGCAAAGGGAAGAAGAAGGGGAACTTCAAGAAGAACGGCAAACAAGTTGCTGCAAAAGAGAAGAATCCCAAATCTGGACCTAAGCCTGAGACTGAGTGCTTCTACTTCAAGCAGACTGTTCACTGGAAGCGGAACTGCCCCAAGTATTCGGCGGATAAGAAGGATGGCAAGGTGAACAAAGGTATATGTGATATACATGTTATTGATGTGTACCTTACTAGAGCTCGCAGTAGCACCTGGGTATTTGATACTGGTTCTGTTGCTAATATTTGCAACTCATAACACGGACTACGGATTAAGCAAAGACTGGCAAGGACGAGGTGACGGTGCGCGTGGGAAATGGTTCCAAAGTCGATGTGATCGCCGTCGGCACGCTACCTCTACATCAACCTTCGGGATTAGTTTTAGACCTAAATAATCATTATTTGGTGCCAGCGTTAAGCATGAACATTATATCTGGATCTTGTTTGATGCGAGACGGTTATTCATTTATATCTGAGAATAATGGTTGTTCTATTTATACGAGTAATATCTTTTATGGTCATGCACCCTTGAAGAGTGGTCTATTTTTGTTAAATCTCGATAGTAGTGATACACATATTCATAATGTTGAAGCCAAAAGATGCAGAGTTGATAATGATAGTGCAACTTATTTATGGCACTGCCGTTTGGGTCATATTGGTGTAAAGCGCATGAAGAAACTCCATAATGATGGACTTTTGGAATCACTTGATTATGAATCACTTGGTACCTGCGAACCATGCCTGATGGGTAAGATGACTAAAACGTCGTTCTCCGGAATAATGGAGCAAGCACCATATTTGTTGGAAATCATACATACTGATGTATGTGGTCCAATGAATATTGAGGCTCGCGGCGGGTATCGTTATTTTCTCACCTTCACAGATGATTTGAGCAGATATGGGTATATCTACTTAGTGAAACATAAGTCTGAAACATTTGAAAAGTTCAAAGAATTTCAGAGTGAAGTGGAAAATCATCGTAACAAGAAAATTAAGTTTCTACGATCTGATCGTGGAGGAGAATATTTGAGTTACGAGTTTGGTCTACATTTGAAACAATGCGAAATAGTTTCACAACTCACGCCACCCGGAACACCACAACGTAATGGTGTGTCCGAACGTCATAATCGTACTTTACTAGATATGGTGCGATCTATGATGTCTCTTACTGATTTACCGCTATCGTTTTGGGGTTATGCTTTAGAGACGGCTGCATTCACGTTAAATAGGGCACCATCGAAATCTGTTGAGACGACGCCTTATGAACTGTGGTTTGGCAAGAAACCAAAGTTGTCGTTTCTTAAAGTTTGGGGCTGCGATGCTTATGTGAAAAAGCTTCAACCTGATAAGCTCGAACCCAGATCGGAGTAATGTGTCTTCATAGGATACCCAAAGGAAACTGTTGGGTACACCTTCTATCACAGATCCGAAGGCAAGACATTCGTTGCTAAGAATGGATCCTTTCTAGAGAAGGAGTTTCTCTCGAAATAAGTGAGTGGGAGGAAAGTAGAACTAGATGAGGTAACTGTACCTGCTCCCTTATTGGAAAGTAGTCCATCACAGAAACCGATTCCTGTGACACCTACACCAATTAGTGAGGAAGCTAATGATATTGATCATGAAACTTCAGATCAAGTTACTACTGAACCTCGTAGGTCAAGCAGAGTAAGATCGGCACCAGAGTGGTACGGTAATCCTATTCTGGAGGTCATGTTACTTGACCAAGGCGAACCTACAAACTATTAAGAAGCGATGGTGAGCCCAGATTCCGCAAAATGGCTTGAGGCCATGAAATCTGAGATGGGATCCATGTATGAGAACAAAGTGTGGACTTTGGTTGACTTGCCCGATCATCGGCAAGCCATTGAGAATAAATGGATCTTCAACAAGAAGACTGACGCTGATGGTAATGTTACTATCTATAAAGCTTGACTTGTTGCGAAAGGTTTTCGACAAGTTCAAGGGATTGACTACGATGAGACTTTCTCACCCGTAGCGATGCTTAAGTCTCATCTTAGCAATTGCCGCATTTTATGATTATGAAATTTGGCAAATGGATGTCAAAACTGCATTCCTGAATGGATTTCTGGAAGAAGAATTGTATATGATGCAACCAGAAGGTTTTGTCGATCCAAAGGGAGCTAACAAAGTGTGCAAGCTCCAGCGATCCATTTATGGACTGGTGCAAGCCTCTCGGAGTTGGAATAAATGTTTTGATAGTGTGATCAAAGCATATGGTTTTATACAGACATTTGGAGAGACATGTATTTACAAGAAAGTGAGTGGGAGCTCTGTAGCATTTCTAATATTATATGTGGATGACATATTACTGATTGGAAATGATATAGAATTTCTGGATAGCATAAAAGGATACTTGAATAAGAGTTTTTCAATGAAGGACCTCGGTGAAGCTGCTTACATATTGGGCATCAAGATCTATAGAGATAGATCAAGACGCTTGATTGGACTTTCACAAAGCACATACCTTGACAAAGTTTTGAAGAAGTTCAAAATGGATCAGGCAAAGAAAGGGTTATTGCCTGTGTTACAAGGTGTGAAGTTGAGTAAGACTCAATGCCCGACCACTGCAAAAGATAGAGAGAAAATGAAAGATGTTCCCTATGCTTCAGCCATAGGCTCTATCATGTATGCAATGCTGTGTACCAGACCTGATGTGTGCCTTGCTATTAGCTTAGCAGGGAGGTACCAAAGTAATTCAGGAGTGGATCACTGGACATCGGTCAAGAACATCCTGAAATACCTGAAAAGGACTAAGGATATGTTTCTTGTTTATGGAGGTGACAAAGAGCTAGTCGTAAATGGTTACGTCGATGCAAGCTTTGACACTGATCCGGACGATTCAAATCGCAAACCGGATACGTGTTTACATTGAACGGTGGACCTGTTAGTTGGTGCAGTTCTAAACAAAGCGTCGTGGTGGGATCTACGTGTGAAGCGGAGTACATAGCTGCTTCGGAAGCAGCAAGTGAAGGAGTCTGGATGAAGGAGTTCATATCTGATCTAGGTGTCATACCTAGTGCATCGGGTCCAATGAAAATCTTTTGTGACAATACTGGTGCAATTTCCTTGGCAAAGGAATCCAGATTTCACAAGAGGACCAAGCACATCAAGAGATGCTTCAATTCCATCCGGGACCAAGTCCAGGTGGGAGACATAGAGATTTGCAAGATACATACGGATCTGAATGTTGCAGACCGTTGACTAAGCCTCTTCCACGAGCAAAACATGATCAGCACCAAGGCTCCATGGGTGTTAGAATCATTACTGTGTAATCTAGATTATTGACTCTAGTGCAAGTGGGAGACTGAAGGAAATATGCCCTAGAGGCAATAATAAAGTTATTATTTATTTCCTTATATCATGATAAATGTTTATTATTCATGCTAGAACTGTATTAACCGGAAACATGATACATGTGTGAATACATAGACAAACATAGTGTCACTAGTATGCCTCTACTTGACTAGCTCGTTAATCGAAGATGGTTGAGTTTCCTAGCCATGGACATTAGTTGTCATTTGATTAACGGGGTCACAACATTATGAGAATGATGTGATTGACTTGACCCATTCCATTAGCTTAGCACTTGAACGTTTAGTATGCTGCTATTGCTTTCTTCATGACTTATACATGTTTCTATGACTATGAGATTATGCAACTCCCGTTTACCGGAGGAACACTTTGTGTGCTACAAAATGTCACAACGTAACTGGTTGATTATAAAGGTGCTTTACAGGTGTCTCCGAAGGTACTTGTTGAGTTGGCGTATTTCGAGATTAGGATTTGTCACTCCGATTGTCGCAGAGGTATCTCTGGGCCCTCTCGGTAATGCACATCACTATAAGCCTTGCAAGCAATGTGACTAATGAGTTAGTTGCGGGATGATGCATTACATAACGAGTAAAGAGACTTGCCGGTAACCAGATTGAACTAGGTATTGAGATACCGACGACCGAATCTCGGGAAAGTAACATACCGATGACAAAGGGAACAACGTATGTTGTTATGCGGTTTGACCGATAAAGATCTTCGTAGAATATGTGGGAGCCAATATGAGCATCCAGGTTCCGCTATTGGTTATTGACCAGAGACCTGTCTCGGTCATGTCTACATAGTTCGAACCCGTAGGGTCTGCACACTTAAAGTTTGGTGACGATCGGTATTATGGGTTTTTGTGTTTTGATGTACCGAAGGTAGTTCGGAGTCCCGGATATGATCACGGACATGACGAGGAGTCTCGAAATAGTCGAGACATAAAGATTGATATATTGGACGACTATATTCGGACACTGAAAGTGTTCCGAGTGGTTTCGGAGAAAACCGGAGTGCCGGAGGGTTACCGGAACCCCCCTGGGAGAAATAATGGGCCTTATGGGCCTTAGTGGAGAGAGAGAGGGCTGGCCTAGGGCAGGCCGCGCGCCCCTCCCCCTCTGTTCCGAATTGTACAAGGAGAGGGGGGCGGCGCCCCCTTTTCCTTCTCCCTCTCCCCCTTCCTTCCCCCTCCTAGTAGGAGTAGGAAAGAGGGGAGTCCTACTCCTACTAGGAGGAGGAATCCTCCTCCTGGCGCGCCATAGAGAGCTGGCCGGCCTCCCCCTTGCTCCTTTATATACGGGGGAAGGGGGCACCTCTAGACACACAAGTTGATCTGTTGATCTATTCCAGCCGTGTGCGGTGCCCCCCTCCACATATTCCACCTCGGTCATATCGTAGCGGTGCTTAGGCGAAGCCTTGCGTCGGTAGCAACATCATAACCGTCATCACGCCGTCGTGCTGACGGAACTCTCCCTGTGGCATGCATTGGCATTTCGTCGAGCAGCTAGCGTGCGTGCTCTGGGCGCGCCCAGAGCGCACGTTTTGCACGCGCGCGCACCGAGCCGCCGGGTCGCACTGCCGCCCTCCCTGCGCCCGTTCTGGCCCTTGGCCACCCGCAGCCACACGGCCGCCCCTTCCCTCGCCACAGAGCCGCCCCTGGAGCCCCACAGAGCCGCCGTCAGGTCGGCCACGGCGGCTAGCGGCCGGCCACAGCAGGCTCTGCCATGGACGTCGCCGCCCAAGCCACCCGCGCGCGCCAGCTGCCCCCTGGAACAGCCCGAGCCTATCCTCAAGCCCGTCTGCTAGTGCTCGTCGCCGTCAGGTCGCCCTGGCCACTACGGAACGGCAACTTGCCGTCGTTCTTATCCACCACCGCGGAACCAGCCTCGTTGCGCTATAAAAGGAGGCCCCCGAACTCCTCCGAGCACTCAGGCGACCCCAGGCCACCCCCATAGCACCCCCTCAGCCAGCAATAGGCGGATGGTAGCCGTCTTCCTCGACTCCGGTCGGTTCGGCCGCCACCACCTTCCGGTGCCGTTCATCGCAACCAGACCCTCCCCCGTTCATCCTTTACCACCACCCATTTCCCCTCGACCTCACGGAGCCGCCCAGCCTCTCAAACGCGACCAAGAACCACCAGAGCCCAAACCCCCAATCACTCCCGAAACGCTGTCCGCCGCGAAGCTCATCGCCGGTGGCTCCCTCCGTCCCCACCTGCCCAGCGACCACCGGGAGGACCGCCCTGGAACCACGGATCCATCCCCACCCTCGGATGCCATCGAGGAGCACCGTTCACCGGCGAGGATCGCCGGAGCTCCCGCCTCTGCTCGGGCAGGGGAAGAGGAGGGAGAAGCGACTAGTCAAACCTGACCAGTGGGCCCGCTGGACCCACTGTCAGTGACCCAACCCCGCCACCACACGTTTAAGTGGACGCGTAAACTCCTGAAGTACGTCTCCTCTGCTTCGAAAACGTACTTTCCCCGAAACGTTTTCTTTTTCTGATTTTATTAAAAACAGAACTTTGACTGGCTATATCTTTTGAAATAAAACTCCAAATGAGTTGATTCTTTTTCCTACCTCTCTAAAATTTCATCTAGTTTATTTTAAGATTTATTTTAAAAATATTTGGGGCAACTTTTTGTACTGTTTTTGAAATATACGTTATGTGAATTTTTTTTCAAAATAGGAAATGGAGAGAGAAGAAAACTTTCAAAAAGTTTTGGAATGCACACTTCCTCTCCACAACCTGAAGGCAAGCATTCTGAACTCTGGCAAAAATATTTTTGGGTGTTGTGATACGGTTACAACACCACCTTGACTAGGAGCCTACGTTATTTTTTGTGACGATAAAATCATACGCATGAGTGCACCATGGAGATTCTTTGCTATTAGAAATGGATATGCTGGCGATTGTGATCATCCTCGTGAGCTCTTCATGCATACCGGAAGGAAGCAGGGAAAGTCGTGATCTTGGGTAGCCACGAGCTTGTCGCTAGCTCCTCGTCGAGACGAGTGTGACCGGTATGGCATGATGAGGTATGATGAGCGGTGATTCTGTGTGTTAGTTGAAATATAATGTTTATGCTAATCATTCAGGGAATACTTGAACCTCCTGAGTCGGCCATAGATCGAGTCTTGTTCCAGTAAACCCCCATACTTGTTTCGTACTACCACTTGTCCCTGCCGCAGGTAGGGCACGGTTCAGTAAGTTGTCAACCCCTTCCTAGCACACACCGTACAGAGAGGCCATGGTGGAAGATACCGGATGCATCCGGTAGGCATGCCACCTGGTCCGGGGGCATGGGTGTTTCCGGTTGGGACCGAGAGGGGGGCACCCCTTAGAGCGCGCGATATAAATTTGATCCCATGCTAAGTCGAGGTTGTAGCCTCCCCACTTAGAGTTTTGCTTGACAGGTGTCGTGGGTGATTCCAGACACCGGTAAGTTAAGCCGGTGTGTGCGGGTCGGGTGTGTTTTCAATTAAAAGACCGTAGGCGGAATTAGTCCCGATGGACTAAATAAATCCGTTACTCGTGGGTAAAGAGTACACCCTCTGCAGAGGTTAATTCTATTCGGATAGCCATGTCCATGGGTAAGGACTACAGTCTGAGATGGGTCTAGTGACGGTCTTCGGGGGAGAAACGGCTAAACTAGAACATTGATTTTGACCTGTGACATATGAGGATTATGATTATTATTGTGGACTAACCATTTACATTAATTGAATTATTGAGTATCCCTGGGACGGTTCTACCTCCTGGATACCCACTGCGGTTATTCTCTTATAAGCCCTTTATGAGGTGTCGCATAGACGCCCGACTGTGGCATGCTTGCTATTTTCTTTATATTATAAGCCCTTTACGTGGTGTCGCTCAGACGCCCGACTGTGGCATGCTTGTTATTTTTATTATTTATAAGCCCTTTATGTGGTGTCGCATAGACGCCCGACTGAGGCATGATTTATCTTTTATCCTTCCGAGGCGTCGCTTCAGACACTCGATCGGTGCATTCTATTTCTACTCCCGTATTGCATATTCATATTTTACCCGCTTGCGTGCATCATGGATTTCGTATATTTCGTGACAGACGTTATGATCATAGAATATTTCGGAGCATGATTATCCCTTGTTATATTATACCCGTGTTCATAATGTTTGCGAGTACATTCAAACGTACTCACTGGCTTGTCCCTGGCTATTGTCTTGGCCAGATTTCTCGTATGGAGAGAGCATTGCGATGACAGCCCCGGAACCTATGCAATGATGATAGCAGCCTCGCGAAGATAGGAGTTATCCTGGTCAGCTGTTCCTGTGGGAAATGGAGTCCCATAGACGCAGATGAACCACAAACCGCTTCCGCCATCAACCACTAGAAACCAATTGTTGTACTCATAGGCCACAATGGTCTTGTACTACATATTTTGTGCTTTGCTTGGAATTTCTGGATCAAGTTGGTGCCTCATCAGTTAACAGTAATCCTGGGGCTGGTGAGCACAAGGGCCATTTTCTGGAAAATTAATATCCCGAAAACCCTGTCCTGACAACAACACTCTCCCCTCTCGTTACTATGCATCACCATGATCCTGCGTGTACGTAGGAATTTTTTTGAAATTACTACGTTCCCCAACAGTAATACCCTACTTCCTGCTTGATTGATCTTGATGAATATGAGTATTACAAGAGTTGATCTACCACGAGATCAGAATGGCTAGAACCCTAGAGGTCTAACCAGTATGACTATAATTGTATATCTCCTCTACGGACTAAGCCCTCCGGTTTATATAGACACCGGAGGGGACTAGGGTTACACAAAGTCGGTTACAGAGAAGGGAATCTTCATATT
Source organism: Triticum aestivum (assembly GCF_018294505.1). Lineage (NCBI taxonomy): Eukaryota > Viridiplantae > Streptophyta > Magnoliopsida > Poales > Poaceae > Triticum > Triticum aestivum. The sequence continues at coordinate 472,960,452 of NC_057808.1, forward strand.
TGGTCGCCAAGCTTGCCCTCCACGCCAAGGAGAGTCCCATCCGGACACAGGAGAAAGTCTTCGGTCTTTGTATCTTCACAGCCCATTAGTCCGGCCCATATCCAACAGGCCGGATGCCCGAGGACCCCTCAGTCCAAGACTCCCTCAGTAGCCCCTGAACTAGGCTTCAATGACGAGGTGTCCAGGGCGCAGATTGTCTTCGGCATTGCAAGGCGGGTTCCCTTTCCCGAATACTCCAAGATAGTCTTCGGACGCAATGAACGTGTCCGGATCTGCAACACAAGTACCACACACAACCGCAGAGAGTATAATATTTCACGAGTCCAATCTGCTGACAACTTTCTGTAATCGTGACATCACGCTTGTCCGGTCATTATTTCGAACCGTCTCTTGTCCCGCCGTTCCACGTTTCGAGGCGTGGTTTTTATTGGCACGTCTTGTCGAAGCAGAGATCGTGTCCCCTTATTGCGGGATTCTCATCAATACGAGCGTGGGTAACCCAACCGTCCCATTGGGATGATTCCTTAGGAATAGGCAGGTTTTCAGGATTAGGCGGAGGCGTCCGATACCCGTCGCCTTTATAAAGGACCCAAGGGCCGTCTCTTTTTACGCCAAACCTCTCCTCAGCCTTTCCAACCTTGAGTTCTAGCACCCAAGGTTCGACTTCATTGCTTCAAGCTTCCCAATCATGTCCGGACCCAGCCCACAGGGCCGATGAGTGGCTTCCTCTGTTATAGAGGAGGACATTGCGAAGCTCCGGGCAGCCAGATACCTGACAGCGGAGATCCCCCACAGGCTTCCTGCTCAAGGACAGGTTATTCCGACTCCCAGATTCGGCGAGAGGGTCGTATTCATCTCTCACTTCCTTCGAGGGCTAGGATTCGCTCTTCACCCCTTCGTCCGGGGCTCATGTTTTATTAAGGACTAGATTTTCACGATCTAGCCCCAGATTCTTTCCTCCACGTCTCGGCGTTTATCATCACGTGCGAGGCCTTCCTCTGAATCCCCCCACACTTCAGCTTATGGCTCAAGACCTTTAGTGTGAAGCCGAAGGTAGTCGACGGGAAACAGGCGGAGTGCGGCGGTGCTGTAGTAAGCAAGCTTACCAACACTCTCTGGCCAAAAGGCTCTTTCACCGAAACTTCCAACCAATGGCAGCGGGAGTGGTTTTACGTCACATAACCCCGCGGTACCAAGTGGGCAGCTATACCTGCGTTCCGTTCTGGCCCTCCATTACAGCTTGCATCATGGATTAATAAGGGGCTGGACTGGGGATCAGTTGATGACGTGCAGACTCTACAGAGTCGCATCCGAACCCTCCTTGAGAAGGACATCGATCTTGTCAACGTGATTCAAGTAGTGCTAGTCCGCCGAGCCCTGCAGCGTAGGCCTCTCCGTATGTGGGAGTTTAATCCAGAAGGACCACGAACCCTCCAACACTTCTTCGGCACTACGCACAAAGGAATGTGGAAATTGTTTTTCGGGAAACGCAAATAGTGGCCGGACACCACCGAGGACATCGGCCTCGACTACAACCATCCGGATACCTCGGTAAGCGCTTGACTTCCGAACACTTTGTAGTTAGTATGCCGTAATACGTTACTGAGCAAACTATCTTCTTCCAGGGCTGGATAAAGAAAGCAGAGCGAATTAGGTGTTCGGCCCCCCTTCCCGAAGACTCAGCGGATCCCGTGCTAACAAGGATGCTGGCCCCGGCACCGCACCAGGTGCCTGTGAAGGAGGACAAGGCGGAGAGCGGGAGGACCAAAGGTGGCCTCCATCCTGAAGGTATATCGGACATTGTGTCTGAGGGAATCAAGATTCCATCATCCGATGACAAAAGTGAAGGAGAAGTCAACGTCTCTTCTCCCCATGGAAAGAAAAGGGCCGCCTCCGAAGGTTGGGCGGAAAAGGCTCCTAAGCGAGGCAAGATGCCTCTGTTGGGTGTCTCGGGCTTGGAGGACGACGTCATCGCATAGTCCCACAGAGAGGACAAACCTGTGGGCAAATCGTAAGTGAAAAAGGGTGTTTTAAACGCATCCCGTTCCTTTCCAGCGACCGAGGTAACATCTAGACTATATGTTTTTTTGCAGCTCCGCACACAGTCTTCTTCAACAATCCTCTTCCTCGGGGGATCTTCTCCCAGAGATGATGGAAAGCGAGACACCTCCACCGGTCTCCTCGCCCAATAGGGCGGACGACTTTGAGGTGTCGTCGCGGAGGGTCTCTCCTGATCAACAAGTGGTCCGAGGGACGAGCAAGACACTACCCGAAGGTGATACTTCGGTAGCCCAGGGTCCGGGGGCCAACAATGAAGGCCCCGAACTGTCCGACCTACAGCTGGAGACAACTCCAGGGACGAATAAACGGATCCCTTCAAAGGGAGGCCGTACTCCTATAGCAGCTTCCGGAGATCCAGAAGCGTCGGATATGTTGACGAACATGCTGCGACAGGCGTCCGTCTCAGAGGAACATCGTACCTTGATGGGCATGGTGGTTGAAAAGATCCTGTTCGCGAGAAGCGGATTGAATGAAGCCTTCACGAGCCTGCTAAAAGGCTTCGAGGTTTGTACTGTAGTATTTTCGATTGTGTTTTATTCACAAAATGCGCCCGTGTATAGATAGTATCCCCTGAGACTCTGATTGGCTTTCCGAGGGAGGCGATCAGAGGATCAAAAAGATATGCCCAGGAAATAATCTACTTGATTGGAACACAGGCTGTGTCCTCCCTAGCTACTTCCCGGACTACAGAGGTTGTGGATCTGCAACAGAAGATTGATGAGGCGGATAATGACATCACGCTTATCAACAGGCGGCTTGACGAGGCACAAGGTATGTTTCTGGGGCAGTCATAATATGCACGTGCTTATAATATAAGCATGACGCTAGGAATTGTATGATGAAATATACATGTCTGCAGATGGTGCTGCATCAGTCGAGATCGTTCGGGCTGAGCTAGCCCGGGCCAAGGAGCAGGCCCGGATTAGTAATGCGGCTGCCGAAAAGGCATCGGCTGAATTAAAGGCCGAACAGGCTACTCAGCGCCAGTATGAGGAGAGAATATCCATGACGGCGCTTGAGCTAAAGGATGCTGCTAGCCGCTGTGAATTTCTCGAGAAGGATAATAAAGCCAAAGCGGCTGATCTTCACAAGGCCTTGCGAGAGGCGAAAGAAGCGCGGTCCGAGTCTAGAGCGGCCCGGGAGGAGATCCGGCAAGCGGGGGGATCGCGGCTGGTAAGCCCTTTTTATTGCAAACTAAGTTTGGCGATCCGAATTATGCCCCGCTGAATCAAGTGTGGAGTTCTCCAGACGCATTGTTGGACTTGTCGAAGAGTGTCTCCACTATGACGCAGGTTTTTCAAGTGCGAGATGGACGTGCAACAGAAAAGCTGTTCTGGTCGCAGTTTAGCATGCCAAAGCGTCCACTGCTGCTGAACGAACAGATGGCTCAGTGGGTAGAGCTCCACAAGATGTCCGGATCTGCGGTTTGGTACAACGACTTGATGATGCGGTGCCGCGTATCGACGCCGTGAAGCGGTCGTCGTGCATTGAAGGTGCACGGATGGCTTTTGCCCGTGTCAAGACATACTGGGCAAAGATGAAGGCCACCGACGTTGCAGCGAAGGGTCCACCCAAGGGCAAGGACCACCACGCACCGGAGCATTATTTCGAGGATGTCTTAGAGGGTGCCCGCTTGATAGAGGGTCAGTTCTCTAAAGACGTGATATTCGAGTGAAAATGTATTGAAATTGTAAAAGACAATATTATGAAATAATAAAGCTATTTTTGATTTTAGAGTTGCTTAAAAGCTTTGATTCCTCCTGTGCGGCCGTTTTTGTATAATCTGAAAGTTTTCCAGTCGTCGGCTTCAGCCCCCTCGTAGAAAGTACGGGGGTGTTCGGAAAAGCAATTGATCACTCTTAACCCAACGTCTTGGTCTATAAAGGAGGTGTCAATGCGGTGAACTAGGCAATCGGACTATAGGGCATTAACACTTTCACTTAGCCATAGGAGTTTTATGGTGGATCTACGATATAGACCCTGTTATGTACGCGGTTATCCAATGCGGTGTGTTACATGTATGACATTAAAGAAGGTCCTTCGTGTAATACGGGGGAATCGCGAATGTCGGTGTACAAAAGTAGGGGCACTCCTTTTTTACCCCTTTACTTGTGCACGGACAGTCGGAGCCGCGCCCACGGCCACACTAAGCAGGGCAGAGGAGGGAAGCCGAAGGCACAAGGCGATCAGAGGCAACGCCAAGACCCAGAGAATACAAAAGAGTAAGAGGGCGAGGTGGACTCCCCCGGCAAGGCCCTTGCCGGGGCAACTTGCCCGATGCCAGCTGAGCAGGCCACCCTTGAGCCCGCGGGTTCCAACACCACCAACCAACTCTATTGGAACCAAGGCTCGGGAGGCGCGCCTGTGGTGGCATGCAGATCTTCGTCAAGATCATAAACACGCAAGATCAGATGAGGATTAGAAGACGAGGACCCTCGGCGAGATCCTAGCAGAGGAAATCCACGAGACCCCCGGCAAGACGCTTGCCGGGGAAGACAAAGATGCCACGGCAAGACCCTTGCCGGGGCCCCGACAAGGCCCTTGCCGAAGACACCTACGGGGCCGCGGCCAGGCCCGCATCTGCCAAGGCTCCACCGCCGTCCCCATACAGCTGCCAGCTCAACCAGCTGAGCAGGCACCTGCGTGGCGACGAGCGGCCTCCACGACCGACTCAGCAAGCACCTGCGTGGTGGCATGCAGGTCTTCGTGAAGGCTCCACCACCGCGCCAGCCCAGCAGCCAGCCAACGTGGCGCCATGACACCTCGTCAGCTCGAACGCGTGTCGAAGCCAGGCGAGGCGGCGACAGCTGGGACGTGCTTCCTTGCCGTCCCCGATAAAGCGAGAGGGGCACGTCGGCTGCACATTAAATGCATTTGTCCGACAAGGCCAGAGGATAGACTCATCGACTGTACACCTTTCCATCTCCTGTGTGCCACTGTGGCAACCCCTTTTGCCTATAAAAGGAGGCACGAGGTGACCAGGAGAGGGATTCTGACCTTTTGGGCAAGTTGCACCCCGTACCTAGCTCAAGAACACAAGAACACTCAAATACATCCACCAAAGCAGGACTAGGGTATTATGCATCTCCGCGGCCCGAACCTGGGTAAACGATCCTTATGCTTCTTGTCAGACCCGCTCTTTGCACAACCCCGCGCCCGCCAAACGTAGAAGGAATCCCAGTGATTCCATAGGTGTCGATTTCCCCGACATCTTTGGCGCGCCAGGTAGGGGGCACAGTTATGAAAATCCAGTCTAGCAGTTAGCCTAGCAGTTCTTCATCGTCATGGCTCCCAAGAAGAAGGCGGTCACGGCGATCGGTTCGTCGGGAGCCGGACGGCCCCTACCGGTGCGGGCGAGCAGCGGGCCGGTCGCGGACAGAACCCCAGGCGCAACCCGCGAGCACCAACATCGCTCTGGCAGTCAGAGCGTGGCGAGCGGCGTCATTCGTGCGCAAGACAAAGGGCCGCACGCCGCCAGATCCAGAGACGGAGCTGGGCCCTCCGCAGGCGGCGCGGAGCCCTCCGGGGGCATCGCCGTGCCACCCATGGGCGGCGCGGCGACCTCCAAGATGCCTACGCCGGTGCCCACAACGTGCTCTTCCCAGGGTGTGTGCGACGAGCAGCGTCACCACGCCGGTGACCCCGGGCACCGCCGTGAGAAGAGTCTTGTGCATCATTTGCTGGACGAAGGAGGCCAGCATGCCCGCTGAAGTGTTGGCAAAAATGGCATACAGCCGCCGGGCCGTGATAGAGCTCCTTCTAACGTGGTTAGAAGTTGGAGCACGCCACGGTCCACGCAGCTTTCGCCGCCACCCACGCCAGCAGAAGCTTTGGCGTGCGCGCAACTGCTCCTCGACTTCCCTCCTGCTGCGGAAAAGCTCGACGAGTGGAGAGCCACTATCCGGAGCCTCGTCGGCGTCGCCTACAAAGATGAGCTATGGCCAGCGGGGCCCTCAGGCCGGTGCTCCGTCGAACCACCGCACGCCAGCGGTGGAGAGGCCGGAGGTGCTGCGGCCATAGTGCACTCTCCTCCTCCACGCCAGCCATCGCGGGTGTCGATCCGTCGTGATGACGCTTGTGATAACATTTCCATAGCGTCGTCCGACCCACGGACCCACCACGACCAGCGCCAAGTTCTTCGGGAGCGAGCCCATGAAGACGCTCGAACCACCATCGAGCGCCGGCGCGATACACACCACCAGTCGGATAGGCGGGCGGGGCCCGCTATGGACCACCCAGCACCGGGAGGCTCCGGCAGCCTACCTTACGAGGTGGGTTGCCCATCCTTTACCCGTGAGCTGCGGCAGTTCCAGTGGCCGTCCCACCGCACATTCAAGCCCGACGTCGGCGAGAAGTATAACGACAAGACCCACCCATCGGAGTTCCTCAGCATCTACACCACCGCGATGCAAGCCGCTGGAGCCCGCGACGACAAGGTGCTTGCCAATTACTTCCACTACAAAAAAATACACTTCCGTGATGATACGTGTTTGTCACAGTAGGTCACGTTTTCTGTCATGCATGTACATCCATGACGATTTTATGACAGAATCAAGATAGTCATACCTGTGCTGTCGTAGAAGTGTTCCATGACATTACCAAAATTATCATCACGGAAGTGTCCACTTCCATGACGATAAATCGCGCGTCACAGAAGTGCTTTCGTCAAGGGTGACCGACACGTGGCATCCACCGTAACGGAACGCCGTTAAGCTATCAGGTCGGGTTTTGGATCCGATAACCTGTTAACAGCCCCGACCAATGGGGATTTTCCATGTGTAAAATCATCATTGGCTGGAGGAAACACGTGTCGGCTCATCGCTGGGACAGATGTCATCCACTCATTGGACAGAAGGCGCCTATGATACGTCGACACGTGGCACGGCCCAACAGAGGCCCATTCCTGTGAAAAGGCCGGCCCGTTTGACTTGGTCAAAAGGTGGCGGGCCGGCCCATGGAAAGCCTGTTAACGGCCTGTTCGCATATAGCCCATTTACAGCCCGCTAACCCAAGGCCCGTTACGCCCTATTCGAATTAGGCCCAGTAGCGTCATCTGGGCCATCCAATATGATTCCAGCCCGTTTTCACTTCTGGCCCATGTATGGCCCATGACGTCTTTCGGCCCATATGAGGCCCTATGTAACTCTTGGCCTATTAACGGCCCGTGGTGAAACTGGCCCGTAATGAACAGTGTATCACTTTACACCCATTAACGGCCCGTGGTGAAACTGGCCCGTAAAGAACAGTGTATCACTTTATACCCATTAACGGCCCGTTATTCCGTTGGGCCGTTTCCAGCCCATGTTATCTTTCGGCCTTCTCAGAGCCCATTTATTCTTGGGCTATTTTCCAGCATTCGTTTACTTACGGCCCGTTACTGTCATTTTCTGCTTGTGGGCCAAATTCAGCCCGTGGTTACAGTCGGCCCGTTTGTGGTCCGTTAATACGTTGGGCCGTTTTCATAGCGTCATCAAATACGGCCTATTAACGATGGCCCGTTATGGTCGGCCCATGAACGGACGATTCCAACTCTAGCCCGTTTACGGCCAGAATGCGGTCTGTTTGGCCCATGTTTGGCCAATCGATCATACGGCCCGTATAAGGCCCATTGATGATACGGCCCGTAGAAGGCCCATTGTTTACGGCCCGTAGAAGGCCCATTGTTTCTACGGCCCGTAGAAGGCCCACTGTTTCTACGGCCCGTAGAAGGCCCACTGTTTATACGGCCCGTAGAAGGCCCACTGTTTCTACGGCCCGTAGGAGGCCCAGTGTCACTACAGTAAATATTAGCCCATGGTTATTGTGGCCTAGTTTTAAAAAATAGGTTATTGCAGCCACTAGCAAACCGCAGAAAAAGAACTGCACTGACTACAAGCAAACAAATAAACAAGACAACAAGGAAATAAATAAGCAAGCAACTTACACTAGGCTATCACGGCTATTACACATATTACATCCACTGGGCATCAAAGTTCGCCACCAGTGCAAATATAGGGAACACAGCAGCATATAAACGCCGCAGCAAAACAAGTCCAGAACTGAAACCACTTCAGAAGAGCTCAAGAAACAATATCCTGGGTACCCATAATGCTGGCAAGATGCTTAGCAAGCTTATTAACTTTCTCTTGTTTGGCGCTTAAGTCCTCCAGCGCTTGCTATTGCACCAGAAAGTATGCATCTGAATTCTGCAGGGACTTCCTCAGTCCTTCGGCTTCCTGTCGCATAACATCTGATCGATGTCTTTCAACTTGAAGTTGAGACTCAAGAAGCCGAACTGATTCAGGCAACGAGTTCGAAGAGCTGGTGCCAGCAGTGGTAGCCAGTAACTCGAACACTACATCAAGACAGGACTTTGGGGTTGTCTCAGTGTCTTCAATATAGTTTTTATCAGCTTTCTTGGAGACCAACAGGGATGTCTCACTATCTTGAACCTTATCTGCATTACTTCCTTTACCATTGCATAACAGGGTACTCTTCTCCAATATTTTATCCACGTTCTAAAAGAGAAACAAACAAACACATCTCAGGTTTACAATGTAGTATATGAAACTCAATTTGGTAAACCAGTTCAGTAGTAAGGTGGACAGGATAACAACATGAAACAAACATATATCTATGTAGTATGGTCACTGTATGGTCTATATCATTCTAGTTTATGTTGCCAAATCAAGATAGATACAGTTCGAATCATATCTATTTAAGACAAAGCAGCATAGACAGAATATAAGTGTGGGAAACTACACAGCAATAACAACACTTGTAATGTGCATGGCATGAGAACATAACTGTTTATTCAATTGTAACTGAAATCAACATAGAGCAAGTTACAACAGCAAACAGCCAAACACGTTGAAGAAACAGGTTTAAAACATACCTGTTGCGCCATTGGAGTTTCAATTGCATCCTTCAAATTTTAAATTAGTTGGTATCAGTAAATACAGTGATGCAAGAGCAAAGTAGTATGAACCATAGCTACGGAACCTGACCTGAGAACGATTCTTCTTCTGCTTTAAGCGTTGACTTTGGGTTCGGAGTGGTGGTCCTCGTGATTTGGGCACTGCAGTTGCCTTACTAACTGCTCGTGTTTGGGTGCTTTGTGGTGGAGACGGTGCTGTGTCAACGGGAACTGGGTGTCTATCTGCTAGGGTTGGGGTTAGAAGGGGTGTAGCTGGTTCTCTGTCCAACTAGGTAGGGGTACAATCTGCATGAGTGTGGGTTGTGTGTGGTGGGGCTGGTTCTTGGGCAAGTACAACCGTGGTTCTATCTGCATCGACAGGTAGCACGATCTTTTCTGAAGACCGTGTTTTTACTCCCACAGATACTGGCATCACTCCCTCCAATCGAAATGGCTGATAAACAAGAAAAGTAATTGAATGTACAGACATTGTAAGATAGACAAGTGCAATGGATAGTAGGGAAGAAAACAGGGCATGGAATAATTCACATTTATGTTGTCTAAGCAAACAGAATAGCATGACATAATTTCACATATATGATGGCTAATTAAACAGGATAACATGACACAATTTCACATGTATGATGGCTAACTAAACAGGATAGAATGACATACTTCAAAATATGATGACTATGTAAACAGGATGACATGATATAACTATACGATGTGTCTATTAAAGTGGTTGGCATGCCATAAATCACAAACATGCCGTCGATGGAAACATGATGGCATGATATAATTCACGGATAGAATGACATAATTTAAAATATGATGACTATGTAAACAGGATGAGATGATATAACTATATTATGTCTTTAGAAAATGGGTTGGCATGCCATAATTCAGATACATGCTGTCTATGTAAACATCATGGCATGGCATAATTCAAATATATGATTTATATACTAAGGAAGTGAGCAGAGGGCAATCGCATATATGATGTGTCAACTAAGGAGATGGCATTCAATATTGTGTATATGATGTAAAAACTAAGCATTGCAATACGACATATGCATTATGTGAGTAATATAACCCTGCCAAGATTGAGCATACACCTCAGGGGGATAATAGGACTGGTCATCTGCCTCTGAATCCTCCTCTGAAGAGCTATCTGTAACCAGCAAGATATCTGCTTCAGCAGGTAGCATTGTCTGCTCTGAAGACCTTGCTTTCACTCCAGATTTCTCCATCACCAATTCAAATGGCTGATGCACAGGAAGAGCAGTTGAATATACAAACATTGTCGCAAAAGCAATGAGAAAAACAAAAAAAGGACGACATGATATAATTCACATATATGACGCTTGCCTAAATAGCATGGCATTGCATAATTAACATACATAATGCCTTGCAACAACATAACATTGCATAATTCACATATATAATGTCTTGCAACAAGATGGCACTGCATAATTCCCATATATGGTAATTAGACACTAAACAGGTGGCATTCACACAAAGCATGTCTAAACGAAGCAAATGACGTAGCAATGCAAGATACCAT